>NW_006240000.1:23404-25717 GCF_000226075.1 Solanum tuberosum
AATCTGTATATATATATATATATATATATATATTTTGTCTCTGGGCTTTGATGCGTCTATTTGAGTTTTGAATATCACTATCGATACTATATAATTCCCAATGTAAAGCACTTAATAATTCTGGGTTGACTAAAGTTTGTCTATTTACTGAGTATAAGCCTCCGTGTTTACAAAGTCTATCTGCCAAGTCTGTTGTCTCTAATACTTTTAAGTATGTACTTATAGCCATTTTTATTTTTAACAGTTCTGACTTTATTTGTATTTCTCTGTATAGATACCAATATTCAAGTCTTATTTGATTAGCAAAAGGGTGTTTTTTCATATATTATGTCTAGATTTTAACTGTGTAATATATTTATATTCTAGTCTTGATATTATTTCTATTAGATAATCTAACCTTATATTGTCTTCTTTAGTACGATTTAGTCTCTTATATTCGAGGTATAAGCTGTCTAACTGTTGTTTTGTTTTTAAATATACTTGAGTACTACGTAACGGTCTTCTCATTAAATATTTGTTTCCCAAAAACTTCTCGCTCTGATACCAAAATAGTTCCAAAAATTCAAAAGTAGAAAAAGTCTGGATATATAAGTCCAAATTTCAGAAGTAGAAAAAGTCTGGATAAACAAACTGGCAATAATAACAGCAAAATGGAGCAGATATTCAGATGATTTTGTAAATATGATTTTGTAAATCCTACTCAGTACTCCCTCTTACTCGTGTCTGGTCATGTTTTTCTTATATGTATTCTGTCTTTTCCCCCTTTTTTTTTTTTTTTTTTCAACTACCCCGTTCATCTCTTCCTTTTAACCTGTATTCTTAATAGCTTCTTCATTAACCCCACCCCGGAGATGGCCAGGACGTCCTATTTGGACTTTGAAGGCCGTGGAAACATCCTAGGAATTTACAGGTTAATCCATCGTTGCTATTAAGAAGTTAAAGGCTAACCATTTACTAAGAGTAGAGTTACAAACATAAAACAAACATGATTTAAAACATATATACATACTTTACAAACATAAAAACAAACATGATTTAAAACATACATACATACTTTACATATATTTTTAGGGGAAAATACAGAAACATAAAAGACTTACATGACTTAGACGGAGAGAGGTTTCCCTTTCGGGAACCCCGACTGACTCTTACACGCTTAAAACAAACTTTTTTACAAACTGAATAATACAAGAGGGATATTTAGGAGGATGGAGAAGTGGAAATGGATTGTTGGAACATTGGGAAGGGGAATATGTTGTGTGTTTTTCTCTGGTTTTTTCTTTCTTATCCTTCGTAAGTGTGGAGGAGTGTCTTTATATAGAGGTTAAGGGAGTCTTGGCATATGGCATGGACAAATCCTACTGGCCAAACGTGGCCGACGCACTAAGATAGTGGATAAAAAAGTAGTGGTAAGTAGTGGCCAGACGTGGCCGACTCTTGAAACGATAAGATAAGCTTCAATAATTCATGTCGGGTACACATTGGGCCCCATCGCACATGCCTTATTTTTGCTTATGGACACCTACTATGACACAATATTTGACGCGTGCTTATCAGTTTTTTCCTCTTTGGAGGATAGTGATAAAGTAAGCACTCACATGACAAATGCGGGCATACCCACATACTTTTATTCCTACTTTAACTTGTTGTCTTTTTCTTCCCCTTTTTCTCTTTGTCGTCAAGTATCAAGATTGTGTAAAGCTACGGAATCAAAACTCATTCCCGAATCATCATCTTCATTGAGATTATGAACATTTTCATCGGGATGTTGAGTATAATAGAGGACATGTTCTCTGAAGTCTTCTTCTCCTGAGCTGTTGGATCCGGCTATATTATTAGTAGTATTTCTTCTTGAACTAGTATTAATTCTGTCTCGTTCTGTTTCTGGTACTAGTCTGTCTCCATTAGGATCTGGATTTGGTGGCGGATTTGGTGGCGCAGCAATTACATGCTTATCTTGTCCCTGTTGAAAAAACTGTTCTAAAGTCTTTTTTATTATGCTCTCTATTTTATCCTTCTTTTTCTTTTTATGGATCATAGTCTTCATTGTTGCTGTCTCCGTTTGGGTAAATGATCTTGGTAACCTTCGCCTGGATGAAGAACTTTCACCTTCACTTTTTGGCAAAGTGACAGCCATAAACGGATTTGATTTGTCTTTACCGGCTACCGTTTGAACCGGACTAGCTGTATCATTTTTATCCGATACAGTGGATCTTTTTGCATTCGTTGGGGAATGCACACCCTTCTCATCCATTTTTTCGAGAGATGGAAAACTCTTTTCTGAGGTCTGTGTACTGGTATCGATCTTCTGAA
>NW_006240001.1:0-4036 GCF_000226075.1 Solanum tuberosum
AATTCAAAGGACATTTTTGTTCTTTAATGTTAAAGGACATTTCAGTTTTTAAAGGATATAATTTACTGCCTTTTGTTGTTATGAAACACTTCATCTACCAAACTCCACTTTAGAATGAAAACATACTAAATATTTCGTGAATAAATTCTACCTAGAAATATAATGGATTAATACCATATAATTATTATTTAAAATTTATTAATTAGTTTATTAATAATATTTAAATTTAGTGAAGGGGTAAAATCGTAATCCAACTTTGAAGTTAAGATCTTCCCACTTATAATGATATATATATCTGATGATGAATATTTTATTAATATAAATATTTTATTATGTATTTATGTGCTCAATTATAATAAATTATA
Source organism: Solanum tuberosum (assembly GCF_000226075.1). Taxonomy (NCBI): domain Eukaryota; kingdom Viridiplantae; phylum Streptophyta; class Magnoliopsida; order Solanales; family Solanaceae; genus Solanum; species Solanum tuberosum. Next base: position 366 of record NW_006240001.1, read on the forward strand.
ATTTAAAGTGTCTAAATGAAATTTATTGAAAAATTCTCGCCCTGAACTTTTTTTTTAATAGAAAAAATAAATTAGGTAATGAAAAGCATATTCTACACACCATAACTCTTAGTCAAATTATGATTTTTATGATTTGACTTCTTATGATTTGACCAGATTTATATTTATTACTTTGATAGCAAACTAATATTACTTAGTTAAAATACAGTAAATAACTTTAAATGAGACTAATAATAAGGCAAGAAATTTTATGACAAGTGGTTCTTAGGCCACATCAGTATTACATGGAAATAATGAGAACATAGAAAAAAAATGTATATATATATCACATTAATCTATTGTTAAAATTAAACTTGTTCAATACTACAAATTTTATTTATTTAGAAATATCATGATGAATACTATGAAAATGATTTTACGTCTCCTAACCGAAGGAATAGTGGAAAGTGATCGAGGTTCCAGCAAAATGATTACATATCTCTTAACAAAGATAATAATGAAGAGGATGATGACGTTAATGACGATGTTGGTGATTCTGATTATATGTCTTAACAAAAATAACAATGGAAATGATGAGGATGATGGCGCAGATGATAACGATGATGATGAAGATGATGATAACAATGATAGAGATTCTAGAGATGATGATAATGATGATAAAACACATAATCATCTCCTAGATCTCCTTCATTGTTATTATCATTGTCATCACCGTCATCATCAGCGTTCTCAGCCGTGTTATTTTCATCATTATTATTGTTAGAGGCGGATCACCATCATCATCGTCATCTTCCTCATCATCTACATTATTTTCTTTGTGAGGAAGCATATAATCATCCCGCTAGAATCTTTATCAACATCTCTATAATTTCTTCTGTTTGAAAGTGTAAAATAATAATATCTGTTAATTTCCCCCTTCATTAAAATCATATATTTCTTGTACAAATAATCATTGTACTTGTCAGTGGTTGTATCTATCATTAGCCAAAATAATTTTATAACAAAACAATCATCTCTTCAAAATTAACTACTATTATATCAGAACGATGGTCATTTACTTTCATTTCTAATCTGGAAAAATAAATTATAGATCAAAATTTATAAGATCTAGAATTGCAAAAGTCATTGCACCTTCAATAGGAAAAAAAATTAAAGGAAAAATGCAAATTATAAGAACTTAAAAAAAATAAAATCACACAATACTGATTAATTACACTACTGAATAAGCTTAGTCATCTACCTAATATAATTAATTCTCTTCAATTTTGTCTTAAACCAAGTTTGAGAAGGATTTAAGTGTTTTACTCTAATTAAGCCTATTTAATCTTGATTTAATATTCTACTAGTACCCAGTTGAATTGGGACTTGGTATTCTGCTTAACGAACTTAAATATATAATTTTAAAATGGAAAGAAAAATCAAGTCACGTAATAGGAGGAAAACCAAGCAATCTTTATTTTATTATGAATAATTATTTATAGTGGCTAGATGAAGGATGAGAATCAAAAGGAACAAAATTACTATTTTACATTTTTATAATAGATTTATCTACAATACACTTTTTCCCCACAATGCTCGAATCAATTCAAAATTTGTAACTTCACTAATTCATTAAAATCCTCAATCGAAAGATTTTTAAGCTAGGATATATTTTGCTAGAATATTCTTTCATTTATTTGACCACATAAATGCCCCATAGTTCAAACCCCACTTTCACATTTGGCATGTAATTTTCTTAGAAAAACAATGTTATAAACAGGAATGTATGTTGTGACAACATTACACAAACAAGTAGAAGTGCAAGAGACTATTAGCTAGATGGAGATGATGAACACAAATGGTTTTTAAGACTATCAAGGTGTTCCCTAGAGTTCTCTTGACCGCTTCATTAGGGTTTACTTCGTTGTTTGATGCCCTGCTGAAGTGTTTGGGGGAACTCCCGAGCTCACTTTGAAATTCACATAAACGAATAGAAGTGGAAGAGTACTTGTTGTAGATGATGAACACAATGGTTCACGTATAATCTATCAAGGTGTTCCCTAGAGTTCCCTTGACCACTTTATGAGGGCTTACTTTGTTGTTTGAAGCCCTGCTGAAGTGGTTGGGGAAACTCCCGGGTTCACTTTGAAACTTACACAAACAAGTAGAAGTGCAAGAGTACTAGCTAGAAATGATGAATACAATGATTCACGTATAATCTATCAAGGTGGTGTTTCCTAGAGTTCCCTTGACTACTTCGTGGGCGCTTACTTTGTTGTTTGAAGCCCTGCTGAAGTGTTTGCAAGAATACCAGCTAGAGATGTTGAGCATAATGGTTTGCATATTTATCTATCAAGGTGATTCCTAGAGTTTTCTTGACTGCTTCATGAGGACTTAAGTGTTGAGTCTATTGGTCACTTTTCAACTTCAATGAAGCCTCAAAGACCATTCTACCCCCAAAAATTGTTTGGTAAACGCCACTGTCAACTAGCCCAAAATAATTCTTGTTAATAGAGTGATTATTATCATTTGATAATTAATAAGAACGAGTGATAATTAAGTACAATATAGTCAGTTTCATAATATTCTCATCCGACTTCATTACAATATCCCTTGGCAAATGAAGATTATCATTACTCGTATTCAAAATATTTCAAATACTATTACTTGTGAGGTTAGACATTGTTACAGGGAGGCCAACCAAGTTGTTGATGCCGTGACAAAATGGAGTATTACAAATGAGGAGTTGTTTATTTTTTCACAGGCTTACCTACCATCGATAGCCATCAGACCTTACAAAATTGATCTCATACAAATGGAGTTCCTAAGGCATAAGCAGAGGAATAATTATTTTGTATAGAACTAATCCAGTTGAGATGTTATAGCTAATTTTGTCTATTACGCTGGACTTGTAAATTTGTACAAAATTTGTATAATTTTTGTTAGAAAAAAGAAATTCTCATCCGACTTCTTACACTTGCTTAGGAAACATTGATCATCTAAAACCCTTTTTACTTTTTTAGAATTGGAAAAATAGATTTTGTTGTGCACTAGATTAATAATAAGTAGTTGAGAAATTTCGTTGACAAAACATGAGAGGAAACCCCTTTACTTATAGCCAATAAAGGGTAGTGTGAATAAATGTTTGTTGTGCCTTATTCGAAAGGTCACAACCCTTTGAAAAAATCACAATTCTTCGGAAAAGTCACAACCTTTCTGAAAAATTACAGTCCTTCAGAAAAGTCACAACCTTTCTGAAAAATCACAATCCTTCAGAAAAGTCACAACCTTTATTTGAAAAGTTGTATCTCTTCAGAAAAACCACAACTCTTCATAAAAGTCACAACTCTTCATTTTTCATTCACACCTTTTGTTTCAACATAGAATAACCTTAAATTTGTTAACTATACAAAATTAGAAAACGTACATGTTAACTATTACTAAACCAAGTTTAATTAAGTTTTTTTTCTTTTTAAGCAAGTCCGCTAGGCAAGGTGTGCCTAGGGCTAGTTTTATTAATAAAATGAAAAGGATCTCAAAGAAAAGAGTACAAGCAAGGGGGCTAGGCCTTACCTTACTAATCTTAATGAGGTAACAAACCTCTACTAATTAACAAGCATGAAGAAAATAAGAGCTAGAGAAAACTAGATATTTTATGATCATCATAGAGTTTATAATACACTCTGTGAGGA
>NW_006240001.1:4781-13495 GCF_000226075.1 Solanum tuberosum
TCTCAAGATTTCAAGAATCCAGAAAAGACTTATCAAGCCATACACGACCAGTTAAGAAATTGTCAAGTTCCATTGATCTTCGAATTCAAAGTGATTGTTGATGAGTTGATCGAATCGGCACATAAATATAGCCATTGTTCTGTGCTCGTTGATGATCGTTACGTATTGGGACTTGGTGTTAAGATTAATATGTCACACATATACAAGCAAATAAATGAGAATGATAGTAATGTCATGGCAAAAAATATTTCAACTAAGAGTTGCAAAATATGTGAAGAGGACATTTTTGGAGGATCCTCAATTATAAAGATCTCATGCAAACACATGTTTCATTTAAATTGTATGAAAAATTTGTTTGATAGGAACATAGGTTACCCAGCTTGTAGTCCTATCAATGATGTAGAATCCCAAGTTAATTGTCTAAATAAAATTTTATGGTAAGTCTAAGTGCCCTTTTTCATTTGAATTTATTGGATTGATAAATGAAACATTTTTACTTTTACTGTGATTGTACATATGTTAATTTTTTTTTTCTTTTTTTTTCGGTTGTTAGATTGATAAGATAAGACATAAGTACCTCTAGACTATAATCTAAATTTCAGAAGCACATCTAAACTTAATTAAGGTCCAATTATCTCTGAACTCATTTTTTTAAAATATATTTTTGTGCACTTTTTATGCTGACGTGACACCTTCAACCACCCAAGTTGTTGTGTTTGTATAAACACGCCTGCCACGTGTGTAAATATTTTTTAAAGTTTGACTAGGTTTAATCTAACAAAAATGCATTTTTTACCTCTTGAATTGTTAGTGTCTGAAAGGATATTAATTACTATCTTAAGTAGGCGTTTAATTATATGATTTGGAAACCTAATTTCAAGTTTTTTTAAAATTAGTGTTTGTTTAAGAAATCTGTACAAAAATTCTACTTTAAATCACGTGGAATGATCTAATCAAAGAGCAGAGTAAATATATTACTTAGTTAATATGCGTAAATACATTATTACAGGGAAGTGACAACTGTTATTGATTTATTGGACCAACTCATCTCGCTCGTTTTTCTCCATATTTTAGTGTAGCAAAATACATATATCTAGGTGTATTTGATCTTCCTCAATTTTTGATAGAAAACTTTTAATAAGTGTAAGATACGTAATTATTTTTGAAAGTATAGGTAGATTTTAGTATATATAGTATAGAATATGTGTCTAATAAAATAGTTTTCCCAGTAATCATTTCCCAAGTAGATCTAAATTAAAACTAAACACCAATTAATATGAATATTATATAAAATACTTATATTAATCATTATTTCTTAAGAAACGTGCAAACTTAACGGAGGAGTAATTATGAATACAAGAAATATTCCTTGGAACAAACAATTAGACTCATAATGCTAAGAATTTACAAAAGATGTAGAAGAATTCTCTTATCTAATTACATGTCTAAGCTTTTAGTTACCAAAATAAAGAGAGAACATTTCATGCACAAATAAAATTGACTCATGAACGTTATATTTGTTTTGTTGACACTTTTTTATTTTATCAATCATAAAGCAAATTATTGGACAAGATATCTAGTATATTTTTTTATAAAATATACACACCCCTTCCGTCACACAAGAGTCAAAGTATTTAAATATCGCGATGTGAATTTGCATATGGGTTTTAAAATGTATTTAAAAGAAATTTAACATATTTAAAAAAAATCTGAAAAATCGTATAATAATAGTCGAATTAAAGAAAAGAATTAATACATAAAAAGTAGAAGATATAAGGACCAGATGTAGTACTATACAAATTAAAAGCTAGTAAATTATATGAATTTTAAATATCATAAGTTAAAACTTTGGTATAAGAATTAGCAAGGGAAGCCATCATGCACCCAAACTTTAAGACATGAAAAAAAGAAGACGGAAAAGGTACAATATGATATGTAAAGAGACAAGGATCTGGAGAAGGAATTGACTTTTCATATATTCTCAAACTTTAATATTACCCATATTTGTAGCCACATTCAATATAGTGTCACCCCATATCCTAGTTCAAACCTCACTTCACATTTTGGGGATGGAATTTTCTTAGAAAAACAATGTTATATATAGGAATGTATGTTGTGACAAACTAAACAAACAAGTAGGAATGCAAGCTAGAGTACTGCTAGATAGGTGGAGATGATTAACAAAAATGGTTTTCAAGTCTATCAAGGTGTTCCCTAGAGTTCCCTTGACCGCTTCATTAGGGCTTACTTGTTGTTTGATGCCCTGCTGAAGTGTTTGGGGGAACTCCTGGGCTCACTTTGAAATTTTACACAAACAAATATAAGTGTGAGAGTACTGGTTGTGGATAATGAACACAATAGTTTATGTATAAATCTATCAAGGTGTTCCCTAAAGTTCCCTTGACCACTTCATGAGGGCTTACTTTGTTGACTTTATTTTAGCTGTATAATTATCCATTTTGAGCTACATTGTATACTCATTGGAAGAAAAAATTGCACAATAAAAGAAATTCAAAAAATCAGCAAAAAAAGAAGAAGAAGACAAACGAGAAATTATATACCAAAAGACACAACGATTTAAAGTGGTTTGGTCAATCGACCTACATCCACAAAGGAGATGGGCAATCCACTATATAAATATGAGAGTACAAAATACAGAGAGAAATAACCTCTACCAATTCTCTCGGAATACATGGGAGGTTCACACAAGTAATAACATATTACTTGTGTCCCACAAATTCTCCCCCAAACCAAAACTCTCAAAGCCTCTAAGACTACATTATAAATGTTGATTAAGTTAGAAGGAACAAACCTATATTTATGGAGTCCTAAACCTTTTCCTACAAGAAAATGATTAGCCAAATATTAAAACTTTTTCCTAAAAGAAAAACCTATTTATGGTAAGAAACTTAGGGTAATTAATACCCAACAGTTAAAACCTTGCTGCTAATATGACTCAGGATAACTCTTTTTTTGCATGAAAGTTCCTCCTGTGTTTATTTAAAAAAAAACTGGAAGCAGATAAAGTGGAAACTCCTTTTTTTAGGCTCACAAAACCATCTTTTGAAAACACTATATGTAATAGTACTCATGAATGTATCCAAAATAATTAAATGTCATACAATACAACTAATCGAGTGCATCTTTTAATATATATTTTTTGAAACTTCGGTGTGTAATAGCTTGCAAATTACATAGGTGATGTAAATCAGGGGCGGATTTAGCAAGGCTCATGAGGTGTCACGTGACATTGCTTCCTAGGGAAATTTTACTAAATATGTATAGAGTAAAAAGGAAAAAAACAGAGATAACGATATATATTATTAATGTGACACACCTTATTCAAATCTCTGCATAGTTCAACTGGCTTTTGTCTGGGAAATCGCAACTAGGTCGCGTGTTCAAACCTTCCTGGCCTCATTTTTTTTAATGTTTTTTTCCATTTACCTTCTTTCTTACATGGTAAATTTTGAATATATATATATATATATACATACTAGATATAATATGCCCGTGCTAAGCACGGGTCCAACGAATTTGGGTCGAGCTCGTCACATCGGACTTGCCTAGTGTGGGTTACCTCTCCTATGTGGTTTGCGAGCTATTGCATAGGAGCGGGAATTTTACCTTATGCGCACCCAAAGAGTAGCGGCTGCGGGTTTCCATTGTCATTAGAAAAATTATTTGGGAGCATGTGTGGTTGCATAAGCTTTTACTTCTATTCACATTACTCCTTGTACATTCATATCCTTTGAAGTTCTCCAGGGGAAGGGGTGCCTACTTCCATTATTTAAATTATCTGTTTGAATAGCTTTGGACTTTCTACCCTTGTAAGGTCACATTTCGCTGAAAGCAAAAGTACTACAATGGATAAAAAAATATCATGGATCATCCCCAACAAATTAGTTCAGAGAAATGTCAAGGTAAAATATTAATGGTAATATTCATAACTATATTAAGTTGTACTTATATACAATTAACAAAATATTTATTGTTAAATACAGATGCAACTGAAAAATCAAGCAAAGCGGTTAAAGTGATGTATGGAAATATTATGCAATAGCGAATTGCATATTTCAGAAAGGAACAAAAGCGATTGAAAAAATATATACACAGAGAAGAATGACATGATGTTTTTCATGAATTGGTTTCAATGTAATAGGGAGATGAAATATTTTTTTATTAGAGAATATATTTTCTAAAAATCAATCTAATAACAAATGATAGGATGTTGTTGATGTATTTCTTTATATTTTTACTGTTATTTTACATTGAAAAACATTTCCAACACATTCACAAAAGTATTCATGATAGATATTACAATATAAAAGTTCAATCTCTTTGGCTAATAAAAAGCAAGGAGGACCATCAAAACATACTAACAATTCCCCATTCAGTGCAATGGAAATAAAGTAATTTTTTAATAGAGCATGTATCATTTCAAATAAAGAGATAATGATACGGTCGGCTAATATAATGATATAATTAATCTACAAGAAAAAATATTCTAACACATATCTTTTAACCCTTGCACGAAGCGCGGCTATGTAGCCTAGTTTAGTATAAATGGTATAGAATGTGTGTCTAATAAAGTAGTTTTCCCATTAATCATTTCCCTAGTAAATCTAAATTAAAACTAAACGCCAATAAATATGAACATTAAGTATATAAAATACTTATATTAATTATTATTTCTTAAGAAACATGCAAATTTAACGGAGGAGTAATTATGAATACAAGAAATATTTCTTGGAACAAGCAATTAGGCTCATAATGCTAAGAATATATTCCTTGAGATTTAAATATTGAACCTGGTCTTCATTGTTATCCAAGTGAAGGCAAATATAAATATAAATGGTCATCTAATATTCTTTCTATTCTTTTCAACAATTTACAAAAGATGTAGAAGAATTCTCTGATCTAATTACATGTCTAATCTATTAGTTACCAAAATAAAGAGAGAACATTTCATGCACAAATAAAATTGACTGATGAATGTTATATCTTTTTTGTTGACACTTTTTTATTTTATCAAGCATAAAGCAAACTGGACAAGATATCTGGAATATCTTTGTAAAAATATACACCCCAGCTCATAATGCTAAGAATAGACTCCTTGAGATTTAAATATTGAACCTGGTCTTCATTGTTATCCAAGTGAAGGCAAATATAAATATAAATGGTCATCTAATATTCTTTCTATTCTTTTCAACAATTTACAAAAGATGTAGAAGAATTCTCTGATCTAATTACATGTCTAATCTATTAGTTACCAAAATAAAGAGAGAACATTTCATGCACAAATAAATTTGATTGATGAATGTTATATCTTTTTTGTTGACACTTTTTTATTTTATCAAGCATAAAGCAAACTGGACAAGATATCTGGAATATCTTTATAAAAATATACACCCCCTCCATCGCACAAAAGTCAATCACTATGTGAATTTGTATATTTCTTTAAATGTATTTAAAAGAAATTTGATATATATAAAAAAATTCTGAAAAATTAAATAATAACAATCGAATTAAAGAAAATACAAATGAAAAACTACTAAGTTGAACAAATTTTTAATATCATTATAAGTGAAAACTTTGGTATAAGAATTAGCAAGTGAAGCCATTACCCTTTGATTGATGAATGTTATATCTTTTTTGTTGACACTTTTTTATTTTATCAATCATAAAGCAAACTGGACAAGATATCTGGAATATCTTTATAAAAATATACACCCTCTCCATCGCACAAAAGTCAATCACTATGTGAATTTGTATATTTCTTTAAATGTATTTAAAAGAAATTTGATATATATAAAAAAATTCTGAAAAATTAAATAATAACAATCGAATTAAAGAAAATACAAATGAAAAACTACTAAGTTGAACAAATTTTTAATATCATTATAAGTGAAAACTTTGGTATAAGAATTAGCAAGTGAAGCCATTACCCAAACTTGAAGAGATGAAAAGTAGAAGAGAAAAAGTACAATATGAGATGAAAAGACAAGAAGGAATTACTTTTTTCCTGATATATTCTCAAACTTTAATATTACCCATATTTGTAGCCACATTCAACATAGTGTCGCCCCATATCTTAGTTCAAACCCCACTTTCACATTTGGCATGGAATTTTCTTAGCAAAACAATGTTATAAATAGGAATGTATGTTGTAACAACATCAAACAAACAAGTAGAAATGCAAGAGTATACTACTAACTAGTTGGAGATGATGAACAAAAATGGTTTTTAAGTTTATCAAGGTGTTTCCTAGAGTTTCCTTGACCGCTTCATTAGGGTTTAGATTGTTGTTTGAAAAGCCTTGTTGAAGTGTTTGGGGGAACTCCAGGGCTCACTTTGAAATTTACACAAACGAATAGAAGTGGAAGAGTATTGGTTGTAGATGATGAACACTATGGTTCACGTATATATAATCTATCAAGGTGTTCCCTAGACTTCCCTTGACCGCTTCATGAGGGATTCCTTTGATGTTAGAAGCCCTGCTAAAGTGTTTGGGGGAACTCCCGGGCTCACTTTGAAATTTACCACAAACGAATAGAAGTGTAAGACAACAAGAGTATTGGTTGTAGACGATGAACACAATAGTTCACGTATAAATCTATCAAGGTGTCCCTTGACTGCTTCATGAGGGCTTACAGGCTTACTTGTTGTTAGAAGCCCTTCTCAAGAGTTTGGGGGAACTCCCGGGTTCACTTTGAAAATTACAAAAACATGTAGAAGTGCAAGAGTATTGGCTAGAGATGATGAGCATAATAGTTCACGTATATATCTCTATCAAGGTGTTCCTCAGAGTTTCCTTGACCGCTTTATGAAATGCAAGTGGTAGACCCTAAGTTTGTACATATTTTTAGTTTTTCTTACTTTATCGTATATTGACTTTAATGAAACCTTGAAGACCATTCTACCCCCAAAAAATGTTTGGTAAACGCCACTGTCAACTAGCTCAAAATAATTCTTGTTAATAAAGTGAGTATTATCATTTGATAGTAAGAATGAGTGATAATTAAGTACAATATAGTTAGTTTCATAATATTCTCATCCGACTTCTGACACTTAGGAAACATTGCATCATCTAAACTCTGAAGCCCTTTTTACCTTTTTAGAATTAGAATTGGAAAAATACATTTTGTTGTGCAGAAGATTTATAAGAATTAGTTCAGATATTCCGTAGTAAAAAAAGAGAGACAAAATTCCTCTATTTATAGACAACAAAGGGTAGTGTGAGTAAGTGCTTATTGTCCAAAAGGTCACAACCCTTGGGAAAATTCACAATCTTTCGAAAAAGTCTCAACTTTTTCGAAAAATCACAATCCTTCGAAAATGTTACAACCTTTCGAAAAGTCGTAACTCTTGATCAGAAAAGTCACAACTCTTCATAAAAATCACAATTCTTCATTTTCCATTCACACATTTTGTTTCAACATAGAATAACCTTAAATTTGTCAACTACAATAGCAAGTTAGAAAACGTACATGTTAACTATTACTAAACCAAGTTTAATTAGATTTATTTATAGTAAAACATTAAATCCTTTTCAGAGAAAGTTTAGGATTCATATCTATAAATTCCTAACCCATCTAACAATCTTTTAATCAAGTTAATTTACCATGGAGATTTTTGCTTATGAAGAGTCTAATTTGTATTACACCTTAGGGTTGCCTGAAATAAACCCCAAAAATTTCCTTCATTCTTTTACGTTTGAATTAGTAGTAATTCAATTTATTTTCGAAATGGAACATCTTTTGTACGATATTTCTGGTAAACAATACAAACATGAATGTCCACCAATCTCAACATATTTCACTATGGAATCTCAAGATTTCAAGAATCCAGAAAAGACTCATCAAGCCATACACGACCAATTAAGAAATTGTCAAGTTCCATTGATCTTCGAATGCAAAGTGATCGTTGATGAGTCGGCTCATAAATATAGCCATTGTTCTGTGCTCGTTGATGATCGCTACGTATTGGGACTTGGTGTTAAGATTAACATGTCACACATATACAAGCAAATAAATGAAAATTATGTGACATTGAACAAAAATGTTCGCTATTAATAATTTGGTTAAGAAAATATTCCTGATTCAAGAAGACGATTTGTTAATCAGATTCTTCATGTCCTTCAAATATGAAGAATTTAATCGTATACGAATAAAATGCGATTTATGTGTATACGAATAAAATGCGATTTATGTGTACTTGTTTGATTCTTTTATTTCACAATGCCCCTTTGAGTTATATGTATCATATTCATGAGTAGATAGATTTTGTGGTCACTTGTTACAAAATGTGATTCTATTTCTTGAATTTCACACACAATTCAGACTAGGTTCAACCTGACCAAAATGCATTTTTTTTTTGACCTCTTTTTCAATTTTGGTGTCAGAAAGGATATTAATTACTATCTTAATTCTTAAGTAGGCGTTTAATCGTAGAATTTGAAAGCCCAATTTCAAGTTTTGATTTTAAATCAATATTTGTTTATGAAAATTTGTACAAAGATTTAATTTCAACTTTAAATCACGTGGGATATGATCTTATCAAAGCATAGTTAGCTATGTATCCAACTAAATTCGTATGTATTTGAAAGACAGACAAATCTCGCTCGTTTTCCTTGCTTTTCTCACATCTCGCTCACCACACTCCTATATATCGATATCCAGATACATACATACATACATATATATATATATATA
>NW_006240001.1:14089-25645 GCF_000226075.1 Solanum tuberosum
TTTTATTTATAAAAATTTGAGGCCCCCAAAAATTGGGGGCCTAAGGCCAATGCCTAAAATTATATAGGCAAGAGCCGGCCCTGCCCGGAGCACAAGAGTCAAAGTATTTAAATATTGTGATGTGAATTTGCATATGGGTTTTTAAATGTATTTTAAAAAAATTTAACATATTTAAAAAAAATCTGAAAAATCGTATAATAATAGTCGAATTAAAGAAAAGAATTAATCATAAAAAGTAGAAGATATAAGGACCAGATGTAGTACTATACAAATTAAAAGCTAGTAAATTATATGAATTTTAAATATCATAAGTTAAAACTTTGGTATAAGAATTAGCAAGGGAAGCCATCATGCACCCAAACTTTAAGACATGAAAAAAAGAAGAAGGAAAAGGTACAATATGATATGTAAAGAGACAAGGATCTGGAGAAGGAATTGCCTTTTCATATATTCTCAAACTTTAATATTACCCATATTTGTAGCCACATTCAATATAGTGTCACCCCATATCCTAGTTCAAACCTCACTTCACATTTGGGATGGAATTTTCTTATAAAAACAATGTTATAAATAGGAATGTATATATGTTGTGACAAACTAAACAAACAAGTAGGAATGCAAGCTAGAGTACTACTAGATAGGTGCATGATTAACAAAAATGGTTTTCAAGTCTATCAAGGTGTTCCCTAGAGTTCCCTTGACCGCTTCATTAGGGCTTACTTGTTGTTTGATGCCCTGCTGAAGTGTTTGGGGGAACTCCTGGGCTCACTTTGAAATTTTACACAAACAAATATAAGTGTGAGAGTACTGGTTGTGGAAAATGAACACAATATTTTACGTATAAATCTATCAAGGTGTTCCCTAAAGTTCCCTTGACCACTTCATGAGGGCTTACTTCGTTGTTTGAAGCCCTACTGAAGTGTTTGGGGGAACTCCCGAGTTCACTTTGAAAATTACATAAACAAGTAGAAATGCAAGAGTACTAGCTAGAGAGGATGAGCACAATAGGCTTCCTGTATATATCTATCAAGGTATTTCCTAGAGTTCCCTTGACCGCTTCATACAGACTTACTTTGTTGTTAGAAGCCTTGCTAAAGTGTTTGGGGAACTCCCGAGTCCACTTTGAAAATTACACAAACAAGAAGTGCAAGATCTAGCTGGAGTTGATGAACACAATGGTTGAAGCACTAGTATTTCCATACAATTAAAGTCATGAAGATTGGACGTTAATTTTTGTTCTTTAATTACCTAGAACTTTATTTTAGCTGTATAATTATCCATTTTGAGCTACATTGTATACTCATTGGAAGAAAAAATTGCACAATAAAAGAAATTCAAAAAATCAGCAAAAAAAGAAGAAGAAGACAAACGAGAAATTATATACCAAAAGACACAACGATTTAAAGTGTTTCGGTCAATCGCCCTACATCCACAAAGGAGATGGACAATCCACTATATAAATATGAGAGTACAAAATATAGAGAGAAATAACCTCAACCAATTCTCTCGGAATACATGGGAGGTTCACACAAGTAATAACATATTTCTTGTGTCCCACAAATTCTCCCCCAAACCAAAAATTCTCAAAAGCCTCTAAGACTACATTATAAATGTTGATTAAGTTAGAAGGAACAAACCTATATTTATGGAGTCCTAAACCTTTTCCTTACAAGAAAATGATTAGCCAAATATTAAAAAACTTTTTCCTAAAAGGAAAACCTATTTATGATAAGAAACTTAGGGTAATTAATACCCAACAGTTAGAACCCTTGCTGCTAAAATGACTCAGGATAACTCTTTTTTGTGCATGAAAGTTCCTCCTGTGTTTATTTCAAAAAAACTGAAAGGAGATAAAGTGGAAACTCCTTTTTTTAGGCTCACAAAATCATCTTTTGAAAACACTATATGTAATAGTACTCATGAATGTATCCAAAATAATTAAATGTCATACAATACAACTAATCGAGTGCATCTTTAAATATATATTTTTTGAAACTTCAGTGTGTAATAGCTTGCAAATCACATATGTGATGTAAACTAGGGGCGGATTTAGCAAGGCTCATGAGGTGTCACGTGACATTGCTTCCTAGGGAAATTTTACTAAATATGTATAGAGTAAAAAGGGAAAAAACAGAGATAACGATATATATTATTAATGTGACACACCTTATTCAAATCTCTGCATAGTTCAATTGGCTTTTGTCTGGGAAATCGCAACTAGGTCGCGTGTTCAATCCTTGTATTAGCGTATCATTTATTCTTACACTTGGTAAATATAGAATAAATGAAATTTCATAAATTTAAACAGGCAAAATGATAGAAATATTGAGACAACACATAGCAAACATTACTTGATAAGAAAAATAAACTTTTAACTTAACTTAATTTCAAAAGATAGCTCATACGGAGAAAATTATTCACGATCATAACAAAATCAAGTCTCTCATCCACAGCCAACCAGGGAAACTTCATATGACACAAGATACTTCTTTGTTATACTATAAAATAAGATTACAATAATACTTTCCATTCAAATTGAATAATCTACAAATTTACAAGTGTTGACAATATTAGCAAACCGTAATATGAGGCTCGTAAGAAAAAATATCACTTAGATGACACACCTTTTTCATTCTCACAGTTCTTATAAAAGTAACACAATATCAGGCATACCAGGATTGAAGTAAGGAATAAATGTGAGTCTCTATTTCACATTAAATTCTTATAAATATTATTGAGAATTAGAAGAGGGGGAATAGAACACATGTGATGAGAGAATTGATTTCCTAATATATTATAACTCACACGAAACTCACCATAAATTGTAGTATTAAGGATCTAAAGTTGATTAAGATGGCAAAGTTAAAAACAAAAAAATTAACTGATAACAATGTCACAAAATCAAGGGACCTAAACCATACAAATATTCATGAAATTTATAGCGCTTCACCATAAATTGTAGTATTAAGGATCTATAACTTCTTCAAGTGAATAAAATATCAGTTCATCAGTTATAAATCAATCATTCGACCTCATCATTCTCACATTATTATATAGCATTAATGCTTAGTAAATTGTAGAATTGGTGCCCCAAAGCTTTAAGCTCTTAGATTATAGCACTTCTGGAAAAGTGACTTTTGTTAATCTGTAATTTTTGAAATTCAGAAAATACTGCTAATTATTATTACTAACATTGTATACCTTAGGGATTTGAAGATAAGTGATTTTTAGCCTAGGTTTGCACATGACAAATTAAAGATACAAATAAATTATTGAGTTGAAATAGTATAATTTTTTGTTTGGTGTCTCAACTCCCTCAGCCCAGGTTTCATATTCCTCTGTACTAATTGAGTAGGATGTTTGTCTGTAGGCTATAGTTTATTAGAATTATAGAATCAACTAAAATAATTGAGTCAAGAGTACAAGTATGTTTGTGTTCTTTTCTCTTTTATTTCCTAAAAGGTGCTCATATAGTCGAGTATCATTTTCAACTTCAGATATGTGGTAATTCAGAAGCAATACAGCATATGTCACTGATGTAAAATACACTAGGCAAGTCCTAATCGAGTCATTCATGTAAATGGCTACCTTCCAAACCAATTGAGCCATCCCGAAGGACTAATCGAGTGCATTAACATCATCCACATAGGAAAATAAATTATTATGAAAATAAATAAGAGAGTCCGTTGTAATTCATGAAATTATGAGGAGGTAAATAGCACAATCTTAAGCCTCCAAAAGTTTTTTATTTGTTAATAATTTGCCACGTAAATAAACAAAAACATTCTTCTCAAGCTTTCCTTCTTTAGTTTAGATATTATGCTTAATTATCTTGACACATAGGATTAGTTTGTATAAAACTTATAAATCTTTAGTAATATCTATGAACATTTATCTGGAAATAATTAGTTGAAAAATGAAAATGTTTTTAGCTAGATTATTCCCTTTATATTATTCTCAAACTTTAATATCACCCTTTTTTTTTTAGCCAGATTCAATATATATACATGCATTTGATGCATTTACTTAATAACTTTGTTTGATACATTTTTTAAAGTTCGAATCAAAGTTAGTCTATCAAATCTCACGAAAATGTATATACATCTTTGGTGATTTAATAAATATGTAAGAACATTTAATGAACTTGTTTCTAAAAATACATTGTTTTAAAAAATAATTGAGTTCAACTGTATTCATATCGAACTTCTACGCTCACGTCTAAAAATAAGTATACATTAACTATTTATTTTATATTCCCAACATGTTCCCCAATATGAGTATCCATATCCCTTTCTTGGCCGGGCAAACATATAAAAGTTTGTTTTTTGAAAATAATAAATGACGGTAAGACTAGAACTCATAACCTCTTCTTGCTCCCGTAATATGTTAAATAACCTTTATAGCTCACATGCAAATTCCTCTTTAATGTAATTTCAATTTTTCTTTTCTCATTATTAATTTGATCTGTTTTTTCTTGGTATGAGGGTCTATCAGAAATAACCATATTAATAATGTTTGGATACATTCTAGCTACCCTCTTAATTCAAACAACATTTTGTAGAATTACGTGGGATATGTTGTTGTTGCATTGCTGCCTTTTTGAACTCTGGAAAAGAAATATTCCTTGGTACATAAAGGATTAGAATATACTTCTTGAGGATATAATATTGAACCTGGTCTATATTGTTATCCAAGTGAACGAAAAAAATTATGCCAAAATAAAAGGAAAACCTTCCATGCACAAATAAGATTGACTCAACGTTGTATTATTTGTTGATATCTTTCTATATTATCAATCATAAAGCAAATTGGACAAGATCTAGAATAACTTTATAAATATATACCCCTTCCTTTACACAAGAGTCAAAGTATTTAAATATCTCGTTGTATTTAAAAGAAATTTGACATGCATAAAAAATTATATTAATTAATTAATAATAAGAATTAGCCAGTGAATCCATTATTTCCAGTAAATAGATGCAAGATTTAATTTGTACATGAAACTTTAGGTATGAGAATTATGCAACATACAAAGGAAAAAGGTCTGGAAAAGGAATTACTTTTTTTCTGATATTCTCAAACTTTAATATTACCCAAATTTGTAGCCACATTCAACAAAATGTCACCACATATCCAAGTTCAAACCCCACTTTCATATCTTGCATGGAATTTGCTTACCAACACAATATAAATAGGAGTGTATGTTATAACAAGATTAAACAAGCCAATGGAAGTGCAAGAATACTAGTTGGAGTCTTGGAGATAGAGAAAAATGGTTCTCAAGTCTATTAAGGTGTTCACAAGAGTTTCCTTGACCACTTCATGAGGGTTTAATTACTACGTTGTTTGATGCCCTGTTGAAGTGTTTGGGGGAACTCCCGGGTTCACTTTGAAATTTATACAAACAAATAAGAAGTGGTAGAGTACTAATGGGAGATAATAAATGCAATGATTCATTTCTATAACTATCAAGGTGTTCTCGAGAGTTCCCTTGACCACTTCATAAGGGATTAATATCTTTGTTTTTGATTCCTTGCTGAAGTGTTTGGGGGAACTCCCGGGTTCATTTTGAAGTTTACACAAACAAGTAAAAGTGCATGAGTACTAGAGGTAGATAATGAATGCTACAATTCATGGCTACATCTATCAAGATGTTCCCGAGAGTTCCCTTGAACACTTCATGAGGGCTTAATTACTTCATTTCTGAAGTCCTGCTAAAGTGTTTGGGGAAACTCCTGGGATCACTTTGAAATTTCCACAAACAAGTAGAAGTACAAGTGGGAAATGATTAATGAAATGATTCGTGTCTATATCCATCAAGGTGAGAGTTCCCTTGACTACTTCATGAGAAGGGATTAGTTACTTCATTTTTGATGTCCTGCTGAAGTGTTTACGAACTCCCAAGTTCCTTTTGAAGTTTACACAAACAAATAAAAGCGCAAGAGAACTAGCAGGAAATATAAATGTAATGATTCATATTGCTACATCTATCAAGGTGTAACTGAGATTTCCCTTGACCACTTCATCATGAGGGGTTGATATCTTCTTTTTTGATGTCTTGCTGAAGTGTTTGGGGTAATCTCAGGCTCACTTTGAAGTTTATACTAACATTAAAATGCAAGGGTACTAGCGGGAAATGATCATTGCAATGAATCATGCTATATCGATCAAGGTGTTCTCAAGAGTTCCCTTAACCACTTCATGAGGACTTAATTACTTCATTTTGAATGTCCTGCTGAAGTGTTTACGAACTCCCAAGTTCCTTTTGAAGTTTACACAAACAAATAAAAGCGCAAGAGAACTAGCAGGAAATATAAATGTAATGATTCATATTGCTACATCTATCAAGGTGATCCCAAGAGTTCCCTTGACCACTTCATCATGAGGGGTTGATATCTTCTTTTTTGATGTCTTGCTGAAGTGTTTGGGGGAACTCCCAAGTTTACTTTGAAAATTACACAAATAAGTATAAGTGCAATAGTACAAGCTGAAAATGGTGAATTGAATGATTCATGTCTACATCTATCAAGGTATTCCCAAGACTTTTCTTGACCACTTCATAAAGGCTTTATTACTTCATTTTTAATGCCCTACTTAAGTGTTTGAGGGAACTCCCAGGTTCACTTTGAAATTTACACAAACAAGTAGAAATGCAAGAGTACGAGCTGAAAAGTATGGGAAATGATGAATGCAATGATTCATGTCTACATCTATATATCAAGGTTTTGTATGTCTCTAAATCTATCAAGGTTATCCCGAGAGTTTCCTTAATTAACCACTTTGTGAGGATTAATTACTTCATTTTTTGATGTCCTATTGAAGTGTTTGGCTGAACTCTTAGGTTCATTTTCAAATATACACAAATAAGTAAAAGTCCAGAAATTCTAACGAGAGATGTTGAATGCGATGATTCATATCTACATCCGGGGTTTCGAAAGTTTCTTTGACCACTTCATGAGGGATTAGTTACCTCGTTTGAAGCTCTACTAAAGTGTTTGGGGACTCTCAGGCTCACTTTGTAAATTTACACAAACAAGTAGAAGTGCAAGAGTATTAATTTAATTTGGTGGAACTACATGACCAAAAATACTCTCATGTTTTTTTGTTGCTGGACTATTATATATGTATTATATAGTGTTTTCAGGACTATTGAATAATATTATGTACTATTTTTGTAATATAATACAGTGATTTATAAATACAAACTATCATTGTATTTCATTTCACAAACACTAGTATGGTCGTAACCAAAATCTATTAATTTAATTTGTGGTATTATATCTTACTGAATACATCAGTACACCTTAGACTTGCTAATAGATTTTATTTTAACATTCAAATAATGCTGTGATTTAATTAAGCATCTAACATGACATGTTTAAGTGTTTCGATTAAGCACTTTCAACTAAAAAAATTTAGAAACGCCTATTACGTAAAATTAGTTAATCATATAAAATATATTTGAATTAACTATAAATATCAATATCAATTAAAAAATGCATGTGATTTAATATTTTACTGGGGCTAACACATAATTAGTGTCAAATAAAAATATTGTATCATTGTTACGACCCAGGAGTACCCCCTAGACGTAACACGACATACAAAACTCCGAAGATCCTCATACAAGCCTCTTAGCATATCATAACATAAGAACATAGGAAACTGGTGCGGAATTTAAATTTTTTTCTTTTACAATCGAAGTCTTTTTATAAAAACAAGCGGGAGTCGACACTTTGTCTCAAACTATCTATAACCATTAAGACTACAGCTTCGGGAAGCAGCCCATACAAAAGCTCTAAACATAAAATAAAAGACATAAAGGAAATAGTGGGTTTGTCCTCGAAGATATGAGGACTCACCAAATCTTCAACTCCTTGCTCCTTAGAAACCTATCTCCCAAGAATAGAACTCAAGTCTCCAAACCCTTCACTTTGTGAAAAATGTAGAAGAAATATGGGTTAGCACAAAGATGTACTAAATATGATAGTCATGCATAAAATCCTTTAAAACATGCAAAAAGGGACATTTTGGTTGAAAACCATGCATTTACTAAGTTGAGCATCATTATGCACTTTTAGTGTAAAACACAAGTCACAAGCATATTCATCAAATAATTCATTATAACATAATAGAACCATCTCTTAGGTAACCCTAAGTTTTACTTGTGCAATGCATTAATGTCATCCTATTCTACCACTCATACTAAGTATCCCTTTTAGGCCACCATAGTCATGTTTACCATTCTTGGATCCCATCTTTAGCCTATTTCTTATAGACAAGGAAACATGCACATTTAATAAGTCATGACTAGGAAAGCAACTCATAGAAACAATCCAAGTTAACATACAGCATTATAAGTAGCCTTTACATAAAATGAAATTACCATTTAGGCACAAGCACATTCATTTACATGAGTCATCTTAAGAAAGAGGAATCTACCATAACCACTCTCAAAGCCAACTTGTGCAATGCATGGATGAAGTCCCATACCTCCACCCACACTAAGTAGTACCTCTTGAATAGCCATAGTATATCCTAGACTTGACCTTGTGGAAATTAGCCTTAACCGACGTAGAGCATGTGAGCTTGTATGGAATCCGGTATCATGCCACACACCGAAAAGAGGTGTCCTACTTGCCTAAGGTAATGTCATTCCCCACACCGAAAAGAGGTGTCCTACGTGCCTAAGGTAGAACTAAAATGTATTAGCTTAGAAATGAATCCAATGGCTAAATAACCTATGGGGTCATGTAGTTATGGGATAATGAGATTGCTACTAGAAACTCAACCTTATTTAACGGGGGAGCTTCCATCTCATGAGATTAACTTTAGAAACCCGGCCTTTCTTAACGGGATAGCTTGTATCTCATATTCAATATCCACTCGGTGCTAAGCATTGATTACCACGATTACATGTTTAATCTTGAATTGAATTTACACGCATGAAGGAGTATCTTACCCTCCATCCAACACAATACATGAAGAGAGCTCATAGATTCATTAGGTGAGAATGAACTTTTAACCTAAAATCTTAATTATGTGAAACTATTCATTATGTGTTTATGCGAATGAACTTTCAATCAACACAATAATATCTTCATAATCATGGAATAATCATGTTTAAGTGTGTGTGAGTGAGAATAGACTTTCAACAACACCTCAATTACTTCAAAGTCATGATCACTTTAATTACTTTCTCAAAAGATGGTCTTAAATCATGAACCCACTCTCATAAGCATGTATAATATCATATATTTCCCCCTTTAAGGACCAAAGACCATATTCAATTATCTCAAAACATGGTCTTAAATCATGAACATACTCTCATAAGCATGTATAATATCATATATTTCCCCCTTTAAGTACCAAAGACCATATTCAATCAACACATCTAGCATTCATTAACTTAGACACGGATATAATCATAGTTCAAGTAATCAAGTCATAAAATGCATGATCTCAAACACTCATAATATAGGTCATGTTGGTGGAGTTCTTCCACAATAAAATCACATTCAATCCAACACACACAATAGATTCCCACTTAAAGCCTTAGCATCATTAGCTCATTTATATTAGCTTTTACCATTAAAGCCCTAGAAGTCATCTTCATACTACAAGCCTTACTCTCAAGCAATACCTTGCATGATCATCATATATACCTAATTCTCAAGATAATCCAACCACATGCTTCATTCTTAACCAATTATAGTCATATAACATCATACAAAACTAAATCTCAATATCATTAAACCATGATCCATCATATAAGCCCTAATCTAGTCAATTCATGTTTACAAGCTTTACTTTTAAGTAATTCATCTTTAGTTCCTCTAATCTCAAGTAATTCATAAAGTAGTTCATCAATCTTAGAAGGTCATATCTAAGCTCTCAATTGCCTCCTCCATGGCATAAACCAAACTATATCAATTTCACCCTAAAACTTTATGTTAATCAAGAATACATGTATAATCATACTAAATTAATGTAATTACACCATAAACAACCATTATCCATTCAATTGTATGAACATATAATAACACTCACACTTTAAGTTCCACTTTAGGAAAATTAGGAAATTCATGGATCCTTGAAGAATTCATCTTAACACAGTAGCAATTCATCAATTTGATCATAATATAAAGCAATTAAACCATTGAAAACGTTTTTAGAAATTATCCATGACTTGGAGTGAAAACCCTAGGTTTTGGAGATTTTTCTACTTTGAAATTGGAAGTTTGAGAACTTCATGGATGAAAGCATTCCATGAATCAAAGAATACCATACCTTAGATGAAGATTCCTCATGAATTTGGGTATAAAAGATGAGTTCTTGAACCTTAGACTTCAACTTCTTCTTCTACAATGGAGGTTTTAGTGAGAGAAATATTTGGGGGTAAAGTTGGTTATGATTTGGGGATGTTGGGATTTTTGAAGTAAATAGGTTAGTTAATGATGTAAAAGTACATATATAAGTCTATTAAAATAACATAAAACAACCCCACATTAAAATAATTAAACTAGGAATTACCTAAAACCAACTTACCTTGGCCGAGCCTGGGCAAAAGACCTCGTGGGTGGGTCTACGCCCCGTTCTGAAGGTCATGGGTGGTGGTCTGCCCTCACCTGGGGTCTTGACCTACGAGCCTCCCCCACGAGGTGTGGATGGACATACGCCCAGTAGATCCCATCCGTAGGTCACATCTTTTTGGCAGGTTGGATAGATTTGGGGTAGCTTTGGGGTTAACTTTAGGGTCCTCCTCAAGGACCCCTTGGTTGGTCCTTGGGGAGTCATACCTTGACGTTTAACCCCTCACCCTAAGTCCGGAAAGCCATTTTACAACATTAACTCTCACATCAAACTCTAAAACTCACGTAAGGCTCTAGTTTCACCAACTAGTTTTAGGGGGCGTAACAATCATGTGTTCAGATTCTCAATAGAAATAAGTCATAATTCGAGTGTCTAAATAAATTTTACTCGAGTTTAAAAAATCGTTAATGTATTCAACCAAAATATTAATTTAATTCAACTTAATTGTTTATAACTATATGTCGCAGACATAATTGAATAAATAAATACATAATAAGAACCGTCCAACGTGCCTCCTTTTAATAGAGAAAATGTATTAGTGAGTGACATGAATATTCTAACTACTCATCAAATAATGATATTTATGATTTAACGAGGGTGATATATAACACTTTGATATCTAATTCATAGAGCCGTCAATATGGGATAGGCCCATTGGGCTGGCCTGGTCTAATTCGTGATTTTATAGGGTTGGACTACGATTTTTGGAGCCCATTTGAGAAAAGGGATTTTTAGCCCAGCCTGAATAAGTCTGCCAATTTGTGGTGCTTGAGAAATATGGATAGGGCTGGTCCGTGGGCCAAATAAAAATTAATTATAAAATAAAAATAAAATAGAGTATTAAAAATAACAAGAGTCTAAACTCAAAATTTGTTTAAAGTTTGAAATATTACAATTTAAATACAAATTATGTACTACATATAATAAAAATCTCCTAAAATTTCTAGGGAATCACTACATAGG
>NW_006240002.1:0-2581 GCF_000226075.1 Solanum tuberosum
TTTCAGTTCTCTCCATGTGAGCTTAGCTTGCATTAATAGAGGTCTTCATTTACTTCACAGTCTGAGTTGCTGTTTTTCACATGGTATCAGAGCACAAGAGATTGCTCGCAAGTTTTGCTTCGCATTAAATCCACTTCGTGAGCTCATTTTTCCTCTAATTGTTCATTATTTTTCCTGCATTCTGAATTCATTTACTGTTTCTGCCATTTTCGATCTTCCTCCGATCCTTTGATCGATTAGAGTTTTCCTCTTGTTTGATTGGGAAAGATTGGATCCGTAGTTTGTTGTTGTTTGTCTGATGTTGACTAAGAAGAATTGGATTTGTAGTTTGTTGTTGTTTGTCTGTTGTTTACGATCTTTGAAACACCACCATGGTCGACATACAAGCTGATCCTACTTCAAGTTCTTCACATCTTCTAGCTGATTCTACATCAGTTTGAATGGATTTCTCTAGCCCTTTCTATCTGCACCAGTCGGAGATTGCTGGATCCTCTTTGTTACCTGATGTGTTTGATGATGGTGGTTATAGATCATGGAGAAAAGTTGTCCTTGGAACCTTATCAGTAAGGCAAGACAGGATTCATCAATGGAGCACTGGTGCGACCTGATCCTACTGATCCCAGTTTTCTACAGTGGGAAAGGTGTGACGACATGGTAACATCTTGGATCCTGAACTCATTGTCCCCTGATTTACGTGACAACCTGCAGTATGTGAACAATGCAAAGGAACTTTGGGCAGAGTTGGAAGAAAGGTATGACCAAACGAATAGATACAAGTTGTATCAGCTACAAATTAAGGAGATAAATGACCTCGTCCAAGGTGTTTTAGATATTACTGGCTATTACACAAAAATGAAGAAGTTGTGGGAAGATATGAACACTATTGATATTAGTTCCCATTGTACCTGTGTGTGCACTTGTGGTGGTAAGACCAAGTTGCACAAAGTTGAACAGGACATGAGACTAATACATTTTTAATGGGGCTAAACAAGATGTATACAACCATTAGAGGCAATATTCTCATGATGAGCACACTTCCCAACATGGCACAGGCCTTTGCCATTCTATCCCAAGAGGAAAAACAAAGGGAGATGAAGCCTCACAACCACACAATGTTGGATTCCACCTCACTGAATGCATATGGCCAGTCTAACAATGGTACAAAACTCAAAAATCCCAGGACTAATTACAGTTCCACTATGGGAGGTGGAAATGGGCCTGGTAATCACAATAACAACAAAAACACTATGTTTAGAGGCAGTTCTAGCACTAACAAGTCCTCACTATTCTGTGACTACTGTAAAAGATCAGGACACACAAATGACAGGTGCTACAAACTTCATGGATACCCATCCAACTTAAGGTTTCCGAAGGGAAAAGGTTCAGGTTCTACATGAAATGTATATGCTTCTGAGATGAGTAAGTACCAGAGCGAGGAAGATCCTAAATTGAAGAGGCAAATGCCATTGAATTTGTCTAAGAACTAATATGAACAGTTGCTTAATCTCTTGGGAACTCTAGAAGTTGGAAATGGAGGCACTAACTCAGATAATTCTGACAACATGATGAATGGAGCTGTGAACTTGGCAGGTATACTTGCTTGCTACTCTTCTATAAATGAAATAGGTGATATATCTTGTAGGTGTGTTAAATTAGCTGCTGACTCTTGGATCATAGATTCGGGAGCATCTCATCGTATGACCTACAATAAAATCACACTCACAAACATCAAACCACTCTCATATCCTTTCTTAATTTCTCTACCTAATGGTTTACAAAGTTAAAGTGACTAAAATTGGTGATGTTAGTCTATGTTCAACACTAACTCTTAACAAAGTATTGTTTGTACCAAGTTTCAAGTTTAATCTCTTCTGCTGAGATCACCTCATCCCATGTAAAATGCCATCTTGTTCCTCATGTAGTCAATATTGACAAAGATTCATATCCTAATAAATGTTCTGTCAAACATTCTGATTCTATCAATAAAAATGGTTGTTCTACTGTCAGTTCTCTTGTTTGTGTGCTATTACTTTCAATCACACTCATGATGATGAACTCTTATGGCATGCTAGACTAGGACATGTACCTTTTGTGAAAATGAAAAATATTTCCACCATACCTGTCAATTTTTCTCCCAAACAACCTTTCAATTGTACCATATACACAATGGCTAGGCAGACCAGACTTCCATTCCCTGAAAGTACCACCACCATTACTAAGGTGTTTGATTTGCTACACATTGATCTACGGAACCATACCACACTCCCACCTATGATGGTTACCATTATTTTCTAACCATGGTGGATGACTATAGTAGGTCCACATGGACACAATTGCTCAGATGCAAAAGTAATGCCCTGCAAACTATCAAAGCTTTTACATCCTTCATAGAAAATCAATTCCAAACTAAGTTGAAAGTCATAAGATCTGACAATGGTTTAGAGTTTACATCAGTAGAAGCTACATGTTTCTTTCAAACAAAAGGAATACTACACCAAAAAATTTGTCCCTACACACCTCAACAAAATGGCGTGGTAGAAAGGAAACATAAGTATCTCCTTGAAACAGCAAGGGCACTTCT
>NW_006240002.1:2611-5189 GCF_000226075.1 Solanum tuberosum
CTGCCTATGAGGTACTGTGGAGAATGTGTTTTGACAGCCACATATCTCATCAATAGATTACCTACTCAACTACTCTATAACAAGACCCCATATGAGCTATTATATCACAAACAACCCACTTATTCCGACCTTAAGAGTTTTGGTTGCCTCTGCTTTCCTACTGTTTTAAAGACTCACAAGGATAAGTTTGAACCTAGAACCATGCCTCACATTTTTGTTGGATATCCTTTCAACACAAAAGGATACAAAGTCCTAAATTTGGCTACCAAAAGAGTTCACATATCCAGAGATGTTGTCTTCCATGAAAAGGTTTTCCATTTGGTCATTGCTCCTGACGGTTCTAGTTTCAATTTTTAAAATTGCTTGTTCATTCTACTAATTCAACTTGTGTACCTGGTCCAATAAATACTTATGTTGATAATGATTTGTTGAACAATGCTACATCACATAAGGTCACTAATAATCTGGTAACCACAAACACACATGAGCACACACATTTACCTGCAGCCTCAACTGAACATACCAGTGCAGAAAATCCCACTACTCCAAGTATTCATGTGACCAATGATGCTAAACCAACACCTAGAAGAACAACTAGGACCATTCACACCCCTAACTACCTACATGACTACACTTACAGACTACCCAATCTACATTATTCCACACCTGCACATAACACCTCTGCTCCACATCACTCTCTCACCTTATTTTTGTCTCACCATGACCATGTTTGTTTCACCACTTTTTGTTCTGATAGTCAGCAGTTGGTAAATACCATATCACTTGATTATGAACCTAATTCATATGAAGAAGCTGTGTTGCATCCTGCCTGGCAATAGGTCATGACACAAGAAGTTGAAGCATTGTATGCAAATGACACTTGGGACCTGGTCCCATTACCTAGAGGGAAAAATGTTATTTGCTGTAAATGGGTGTACAAAGTCAAACATAAGGCATATGGTAGTGTGGAAAGATTCAAGGCTAGATTGGTAGTAAATGGGTACACACAGCAGGCTGGAGTAGACTATACTAAAACATTCTCACATGTTGTTAAAATGACTACTGTTAGGACACTTATTTCCTTGGCTGTTAAGAAGGGTTGGAGTATGTACCAACTAGATGTCAACAATGCCTTTTTACATGGTGACTTAAATGAAGAAGTGTACATGACACCTCCATAAGGTTTTGAAGTAGGTTGCAACACTATGGTGTGCAAATTGAAAAAGTCCTTATATGGATTGAAACAAGCCAACGGGCAGTGGTATGATAAGTTGGCCAGCAGTCTTCACTCAGAAGGATACAAACACTCGGATAGTGACTATTCACTGTTCTATAGAAAAAAAGGTAGCTCTTTGGTTTTTGTTGCAATTTATGTTGATGACATAATCCTCACTGGCACTGATGTAAGTGAGATAAACTCCCTAGTTCAAGATAAAGGATTAGGGAAACTACATTACTTCTTGGGGCTAGAAATACTGTACAGGCATGATGGTGCTCTTATTTCACAGACAAAGTTTACTTCTGATCTTTTAAAAGAGTTTGATGTCTTGAATTGCAAAGTCACTACTTCACCACTTGATTACACTGAAAAGTTGAAGGCTACAGATGGGAAGCTACTGCCAGATCCTACTTACTATAGAAAATTAGTTGGCAAACTAAATTTTCTCACAAACACAAGGACGGACATAGCCTACAGTGTACAACACCTAAGCCAATTCATGCAAACACCTAGAGAACCACACTTGAAAGCATCTTACCATGTTCTCAGATATTTGAAGCAGGACCCTACACTGGGAATTTTCATCTCAAACAAGCCTGACCTCACTGTCAGTGCTTATTGTGATTCAGATTGGGCAGCTTGCCCTGATTCAAAGAAGTTTGTCAGTGGGTACCTGGTCCTTATGGAGGATAGTCCTATTAGTTGGAAGTCCAAGAAGCAAGCCATTGTGTCTTTATCCTCTGCAGAAGCTGAATATAGAGTTGTGAGACAAGTGGTAGGAGAGTTAGTGTGGCTGGAAAGACTACTTGATGAGTTGACAGTAAAGTGCTCCTTGCCTATACATGTTCACTTTGACAGTCAAGCGGCAGTACACATTGCCAAGAATTCAGTTTTTCATGAAAGGACAAAGCACATTGAAATTGATTGTCACTTTGTTAGGAGTAAACTTCAACAAGGCTTTATCACACTTCACCACATATCCACTGATTCGCAGCTGGCAGATATCTTCACCAAAGCCTTGACTGGGGTCAAACATACTACACCCTTGAGCAAGTTTTCTGTTCTCACCTCCAACTTGAGGGGGGGTGATGAGACTACACAGTCGAATTAGTTATATTTAATATTAAGAAAGATAGTTATATTGTAGTTAGTTAGGCATCAGTTTGGTTGTTAGAATTCTGTTATGCAGTTAGGATTAGAATCTTCCAGAACTCCCAGATCATTGATTGTATATAAAGGATCACATTGTAATGCTTAGTTCCTTAATTCATTTTTCAATAAAAATTTTACAGCTTCATGCAATTCTCCTTTCCAGTTTCAGTTCTCTCCATGTGAGCTTAGCTTGCATTAATGGAGTTC
>NW_006240002.1:7369-8444 GCF_000226075.1 Solanum tuberosum
TTTTTTCTGTTTCTGTATTTTTGACTAACCTGAATACAGGAGATAACAATCTTAAGAAATTTATATAGTTTCTGTATTTGAGGTTTCTGGAGATTAAAACCTTTATGGTTTTCTATTCTGTTTGAATTTTTAAAATTCATTCGGTTAACGATTAAAAGAACATAAAAACTTTATCGTTAAATCAGAAACAGTCTGTGTAAGGATTTGTTCTTTACTGGTAGTATTTCACATACTAAATTGTCTGCCATTTGTGACAGAAAAATGACTAATTCAAGTCAAGTAAATGCTGGAACAGTAAGTGCTGCAACAACATCGGTTGCACACAATCGTTCAAATGCTGCCCTAGCACCGGCTGAGAAACCTGCAAAGTTTTCTGGAGTCGACTTCAAGAGATGGCAGCAAAAGATGTTCTTCTATCTGACTACATTGAGTCTGCAGAGGTTCATTAATGAGAACGTTCCTGTTATGTCGGATGAAACTCCGCCTGAAGAACGATTCTTGGTAACAGAAGCATGGACACATTCTGATTTTTTGTGTAAAAATTATATTCTGAGTGGCCTGCAGGATGATCTGTACAATGTGTACAGTAATGTGAAAACCTCAAAAGAACTCTGGGATGCTTTAGAAAAGAAGTACAAAACAGAGGATGCCGGAATGAAGAAGTTTATTGTGGCAAAGTTTCTGGACTATAAGATGATAGACAGTAAGACCGTCGTCACCCAAGTTCAAGAATTGCAGGTTATAATCCATGATCTCCTTGCTGAAGGTATAAATTTATTTAATACCTATGTTGGAAAAATTAAGTTTATTCTTAATACTCACATAATCTTTAATGTAGGATTGGTTGTGAATGATGCTTTTCAAGTGGCTGCCATTATAGAGAAGTTACCTCCATTGTGGAAGGACTTCAAAAACTACTTGAAACATAAACTCAAGGAGATGACTGTTGAAGATCTTATGGTAAGACTGAGAATCGAAAAGCACAACAAAGCCGCAGAAAAGAGATCACGTGGTAGTTCAGCAATATCTGGAGTAAATATTGTTGAAGAAGATCCCACAAAATCAAAGAAAAGAA
>NW_006240002.1:8611-12062 GCF_000226075.1 Solanum tuberosum
GGGTCCCAAGAAGGACAAGAAGAAGGATCAAGCAAATTTGGCTGAATCCAAAGGAGAGATGGACGATCTTTGTGCAATGCTTTCAGAATGCAACTTGGTTGGAAATCCAAGAGAATGGTGGATAGATTCTGGTGCCTCATGCCATGTTTGTGCCAACAAAGAATTATTTTCATCATATACTCCAGCACCTACAGACGAGAAGTTGTTTATGGAAAATTCCATTGTTGCAAAGGTGGAAGGAACTGGCAAGATCCTCCTAAAGATGACATCAGGCAAGGTGGTGACTTTGAACAGGGTCTCGTATGTTCCGGAATTGCAAAAGAACCTAGTTTCTATACCAGTTCTGACTAAGAATGGATTCAAATGTGTATTTATTTCTGATAAAGTTGTAGTAAGTAAGAATGAGATGTATGTAGGAAAAGGTTACCTCACTGAGGGCCTTTTTAAATTCAAAATGATCAGAAGTGATAGAGGTGGAGAATATGAATCTCCATTTGCAGAAATATGTTTGGAAAATCGAATTGATGGAGCTGAAATATCCGATAGATATCCGAGAATGCTTGACATCAGCTACCACCACCCTAGTCTCAGGCATAATTGCTCGATTCTTGAAGCTCCCAGTTTTATTCACAATACCATTGTCAAAGAACTCTTTAGACCTGTTGACAGTCCACATGGAGCGATAACAAGCAATCAACTGTGGTCTCAATGCAGGGTTAGGTTCCTGAGCGTTCACATACATCACCATGGTATCATCATCAGTGATTTCCTCCTCATTCTCTCTATTAACTGTTTCCTCTCGTACTCCTGTTTCAGCTTCTGTGGTAGCCACAGGTGGCGAAGTACTTGTGTCAGCCTGCGAAGCGCTGTCAGATTCAGCACTGTCCCCCGAGTCATCTGCAGATTTGTTACCAGCAGCAGTATCAGTTTGACTTCCCGAGTTTTCCCCATTCTCGGAACTACTACCTCTTTCTTCAGATTAAGGAGGAGAGTCCTGGAGAGTAGCTCTCCTAGCCAATGATCTAGTAGCCCGAGGCGAGTGATCTTCAGGTGTAACATTTATTTGCACCTCAGACCCACTCGCTTCGGAGTCGCCCTGACCCTCTGATTGTGAAGTGGTGACAAGAGCAGGTTGGTTAGCATTCTTTCTTCTGGGACCCATTGTACCTGAGAAGCAAAACACCAATTCAGTACAATCATTAATTAAACGACCAACTAGCGGGTACTCAGACTTCCCCTGTGTAATATCATCGTGACGCCTTGCCTTAAGAATGTTGTCACCCAATCTATCATCGAGAAGGTCCACGGAATAACAATATTAACAAAAACTAAATACCTAAAAAAAATTAAAAATACAAACAAGGGAACACTACGAGCACTTGAAAGAGCCGTGGTATAAACAACGGACCGTGATGTCCCTCATGGAGTTTAAACAGGATTCGAGTGCACAAGGAATTTCTGGTCATTTAACCAAAGGATGTTAACGGAAGGTTTCACGGCCCGTGGAGTGAACCACGGTCTGTGATACTGCCCGTGAACTTAAACTGAGGGCCAATGAGGGCTTGGTTGATTTTCAAGTGTGGTCTACGACAAGTTGCACGACCCGTAATGTCTTCCACGGTCCGTACAACCTGTAGTAGTCTTACACTAGGCAATAGGTCTGTCATCTTCTTCCCAACATCAAATTTTTGCACTCAATCCCCATTGTTGTAAAAATATAGGCTCTTCTCATGCTTTAAACCCTACCCTACTACTTATTCAACCAAATTAAGTAACCTAAATTTCACTACCCGACCTACAAATTTAACCCCCCTGTGATCGACCAACACACAAGAATAACTACAAATTTCCAATTTTTTGACTTACCCACTCCAATTAAGTAATAGTTTAGCATTTAATCATCACAAATGCATACTGAAGTTAAGAAAATCGAAGTCATTATAGACAAGATGTAATGGTGCAAACCATTGAAACTCAACTTACTTGGATTGAAGAAACCAAAATCGGAACTAGTTGGACACACTTGCGCAACTGAAAACTTAAGGTTTGGATTCTTGGGTAGATGTGGGATTTATTTATGAATGATGATCAATTCTTTCTTATATAACCGTTATGGAGGAGACAAAGAGAGAAACTGAAGTTTTACCCTTTGAAATCAATAAATACATTTTAATTTATGAGTTGGGTTACGCGCGGGTCGGGTCGGGTCGGGTCATCGGTGTTACTAGGTAGTAGATTACTGGCCGTGAAACTTCTCGTGGAAGATATCACGGTCCGTGGATCTGTTCGTGACATTACCCTGGCAAAGAAACTTACCTGGTGCAGATGACGGACCGTGAAGTTGCCCGTAAAAGAAATCACGGTCCATGAAACTATCCGTGATGTTGACTTGGAATTGAGATTCCTACCTGAGGTTCACGAGAGGTTAGATGGCTCGTACAATATATGACGGACCGTGAACCCCCCCGTGAACCCTATTTTATGCAATTTCCAGTAGCTTCCAAATTTAATCCTCAATTTGACGAATCGTGACAGTTCCCGTGAAAATCTCTATTGTTCGTGGTCCTGACCGTGAAGTTCAGTCTGCACCAATTTCTGCATTTTTCCCCTTATTCTCTCCTGCACACCTCAGCACACAGTGACTCTATAAAAATAAATAAAGAAAAATAAGGAAAACGAGAACATACCTAATATAATTACATATTGGGTTGCCTCCCAAGCAGAGCACAATTTAACGTCGCGGCGCGACGCAGGTTACTTGATTACTCAGACTTCATCAAGTTTACATTCCTCCACAATTTTCACATCCTCAGGAACACCCAAATATGCCTTGATTCGCTGACCATTAGCTTTGAACCTCTCGCCTTTCTCATTTTCCAATTCAATAGCACCAGATTGAAAAAACCTGTGTGACCTTAAAAAAGATCCAGACCATTTAGACTTCAGTTATCCTGGAAACAGACGCAGTATGGAGTTGAAAAGTAACACCAAGTCACCAGGAGTAAAGCTTCTTTTCTCAATATGTTTGTCATGATATACCTTCATCCTCTCCTTATACAGTGCAGCCCTCTCATAGGCCCTCAGACGGAACTCATCCATCTCATTGATCTGATCTAGCCTCAAGTTTACGGTTTCGCTCCAATTTAGATTCAGCTTCTTCAACGTCCAGAGTGCTCTATGCTCCAGCTCAACTGGCAGATGACACGCCTTTCCAAACACTAATAGATATGGAGACATACCAATAGGTGTCTTGAAAGCTGTCTGATATGCCCATAGGGCATCATCTAGCTTCCGTGCCCAATCTGTCCTGTTGGCATTCACTGTCTTTGCTAAGATTGTTTTAATTTCCCTGTTAGAAACTTCCACTTGACCACTCGTTTGCGGGTGATAAGGTGTTGCCACATTGTGCTGTTTTACTCCATACTTGGTCAGAAGTGCACTAAAGACTTTG
>NW_006240002.1:12349-15739 GCF_000226075.1 Solanum tuberosum
TCAATACCCCACACATCAAACAATTCCACCTCTAGAATAAGTGTCATGGGTAACTCATGGCGCCGAGAGATGGCTCCTTGCCGCTGGCACACATCAAAGCTCCTTACTATATCCACTGCATCTTGATGAATTATAGGCCAGTAATACCCACACTGAAGTATCTTGTGAGCTGTTCGAGCACCACCATGATGACCACCAACTGGAGATGAGTGACAGGCCTCCAAAATATGCAACATTTCAGCTTTCGGAACACATCGCCTAACTATACTGTCAGCACACAACCTGTACAGATATGGTTCATCCCAAAAGTACTTATCTACATCATGCAGGAACCTTTTCCTTTGCTGATATGTTCGTCCCTCAAGCATTAAGTCACTGCCAAAAAATTAAGCATAGTCAGTAAACCAAGGAATCAGGTCAAGAGTAGCAGCTAATACATCCGAGAATGTGTCATCTATCTCGATCTCAAGTTCTTCCTTCTTTGCAGCTTCCAACCTAGACAAGTGATCAACTACCTGGTTCTCACCACCTCTTTTGTCTTTCACTTCGAAGTCAAACTCTTGAAGAAGCAATACCCATCGGATCAGCCTAGACGTAGCATCTTTCTTTTGCCATGAGATATCTCAAGGGAGCATGGTATGTGTGAACTATCACTTTAGTGCCCAGAAGATAAGCTCTGAACTTTTCAAAAGCATACACTACAGCCAATAGTTCCTGTTCAGTGGCTGTGTAGTTTCGTTGTGCCCCATTTAGCGTCTTACTAGCATAGTAAATCGGATGGAACATCTTGTTGCGTTTTTGTCCCAACACAACTCCTAACGCAATCCCACTAGCATCACACATCACCTCAAATGGCTCCGCCCAGTCTGGGCCAATAATCACTGGTGATGAAATTAGTTTCTCTTTTAGGCACTCAAAAGCTTTAAGGCGTGTCTCATCAAAGACAAATTTCACCTCCTTCTCTAAAAGCTTGCACATGGGGTGTGCAATTTTTGAGAAGTCTTTGATGAAAAGCCTATAGAATCTGGCGTGTCCTAGGAAGCTTCGAACACCCTTCACACTTCACACAGATTGGCGGAGGTAATTTTTCAATCACTTCAATCTTAGCCTTGTCGACCTCAATTCCTTTCTATGACACCTTGTGTCCAAGGACTATGCCCTCTTTTACCATGAAGTGGCACTTCTCCCAATTTAGCACTAAGTTGGCTTCCTCACATCTCTGTAAAGCCCTGCTAAGATTCAACAAACAGTCATCAAAAGTATCGCCTACTACAAAGAAGTCA
Source organism: Solanum tuberosum (assembly GCF_000226075.1). NCBI lineage: Eukaryota > Viridiplantae > Streptophyta > Magnoliopsida > Solanales > Solanaceae > Solanum > Solanum tuberosum. Next base: position 13,633 of record NW_006240002.1, read on the forward strand.
TCCATAAATACCTCTAGAGTGTCCTCAACCATGTCTGAAAATATGGACATCATACACCTTTGAAATGTGGTTGGTGCATTACATAGTCCAAATGGCATGCGTTTAAATGCAAATGTGTCATAAAGACATGTGAAGGTGGTCTTTCCTGATCTTTAGGTGCAATTGATAACTGGTTGTAGCCAGAATATCCATCTAAGAAACAATACCATCATTTGCCTGCCAATCTGTCAAGCATCTGGTCCATGAAAGGCATGGGGAAATGATCCCACAAAGTCCACTTGTTAAGCTTCTTGTAGTCCATACACACTCGCCATCCAGTAACTGGTCTTTGTGGGACCAACTCATTCTTTGCATTCGCGACCACAGTCATACCACCCTTTTTGGGCACACATTGTATTGGACTAAGACTGACCCAGTGGCTATCAGAAATAGGGTAGACCATCCCAACATCTAACCATTTGATTATTTCTTTCTTAACCACCTCTTGCATAGGTGGGTTCAACCTCCATTGGTGTTCAATACTCGGGCTGCAGTCTTTCTCAAGCTGAATTTTATGCGTGCAAATACCTGGAGGTATCCCAATTATATCAACAATGGTCCATCTAATGGCTCTTTTGTATCTTTTTAGCACCTTGATCACCTTTTGTACCTGCGCTTCATTCAAATCTGCAGCCAATATCACAGATAAAGTGTTATTAGTGCCTAAGAATACATACCTGAGGTGAGTGGGTAACTGTTTCAGCTCTAACACTGGTGGCTCCTCAATGGATGGTTTCGCTGGAGGGTTTGGCCTGTTTTTCAAGTCCCAATCCAATTTCTTTGGAGCATACGAATGTGCTCCCATACCGTGCAAGGCATTCACGGTCTCTACATAGTCAGATCGAAAATCAGCATCAAAGTTCATCAGTACTGCTGCTAATGTTTCAACAGCTATTCTCTCTTCTATGGGTACCCTCATGTCTTCATCAGTGACCATCTCTATTGCAGATATCACATTCATATCTCGTGGTTGTTTTATTGACCTGCAAATATTAAACCCTACCTCATCTGTGTTGAGTCTGAACTTCAACTCTCCTCTCTCAACATCCACTAAAGCTATTTCCGTGGCCAAAGAGGGTCTTCCCAAAATTATGGGAACCTCAAAATCTACTTCGCAATCCAGAATCACAAAATCAGCTGGAAAAATGAAAGTGTCCACCTTTACTAGTACATCACATAGGATTCCCACTGGCCTCTTTACTGACCTATCAGCCATTATCAACCTCATTGTTGTAGGTTTTGGTACTCCCAAACCTAACTTTTTATAAATGGCTAAAGGCATAAGATTTATGCTAGCTCCCAGATCACATAAAGCTTTTGCAAACTTGATTGACCTAATGGTTCATGGTATTGTGAATGCATCTGGATCCTCCTTTTTCTGCACCAGAGATATGGTAGCAATGACACTCTAATGATGAACATCGTTAGAGAAATCATAACTTACAGCTCTTTTCTTAGTGACCAAGTCTTTCATGAACTTGGCATATCCTGGCATCTGCTCTAGGGCTTCAACCAATGGAATGTTTACTGAAAGTTGTTTCAGCATAGTGATGAATTTAGTAAACTTTCCATCTTCAACTTTATTTTTGAGCCTCTGAGGGAAAGGAGGAGGTGGCCTGGGAATCTGTTGTAAGGGCAGGTGTTCCTGAACCTCTTTCTCTTTTCCTTCGAAGGTTGTCCATTAGGTTGAGATTGTTGAGCCTCTCCCAGATCATCTACCTGTATATTCTCATCCTCCTCTCTGCTAGCTTGCTCCAAGACCTGTTCATACTTGGTACCTGCAGAAATAGGGTCAGAAAGAACTTTACCACTCCTGGTGGCGATGGCCATGCAGTGTCCGTCCTTCTTGGGATTTTGAATGGTATCACTTGGTAGTGATCCGTTCTTTATCTGATTCATTCAGGCTGAGAGTTTCCCCAACTGCTGCTCTATTTGTTTAATGGAGGTGGTGTGAGAGTCTACCAACTGACTCATGCTCGAGAAGTCACCTCTCATTTCTTTCACATATGCATTGGTTGACTCAACCTTTTGAAGTACCTTAGCCATCATGTCCTCAAGCTTAGACCCG
>NW_006240002.1:24714-25490 GCF_000226075.1 Solanum tuberosum
TGCTGCTCTATTTGTTTAATGGAGGTGGTGTGAGAGTCCACCAACTGACTCATGTTCGAGAAGTCACCTCTCATTTCTTTCACATATGCATTGGTTGACTCAACCTTTTGAAGTACCTTAGCCATCATGTCCTCAAGCTTAGACCCGGTAGAATTACCACTAACCCGGTCTCTATTACCCGGAGGTACATATACACCACTGCGGTCATTCCTATACCCCTCTATGTTTTGCCAGTTCCCTTGATCTCTATTTGCTGGCCTTTCATACTGACCATCCCTAGCCCCATAGCTCTGACCTGCAATTTCCAGAATTGTAACCCTGATTTCCAGAGTTATAATTCTGAAAACCTCCTTGATTCCCCAAATAGTTAGCTTCCTCATCAATGTCAAGGTCCTGATCTTCATACCTGTTCTACTGTCCCACAACATTCACCTTTACAGACTTGGCAACAATGTGCTTTGTGAGCAAGTCTATTTGAGTCCTCATATGTGCCATGTCTTGGTCCCTTTCTTCTTCTCTCTTCCTTTGTTCAACTGAAAGCTCAAATGTTTACACAAGCTCTCCTACCTCTGCATCTCTAGTGTACCATGCTATGTTGTTCTTTGAGACCTCATCTAATAGCTGCATGCTTTCTGCAAATGGCTTCCTCATAAATGAGCCTCCACAAACTGCATCAACAACAGGTTTAGTAACATAATTCAGAGACCTATAAAAGGCCTGTTTAAGATGTATTTCGGTAAGATCATGGTTGGGGCATTTCTTTAACTTTTGGCTGA
>NW_006240003.1:0-25475 GCF_000226075.1 Solanum tuberosum
TAGACCTCTTCGTGGTCGAGTACGCCGGTTACGATTATGGGGTGCTCCTGGGTCGTGACAGACCATAACTCATTCAGTTGGGTTATATACTGACTAACTATCGTTGACTCTTAGAACTGGATTAAGTGTCTTTGATAGCGTTATTCAATCAGAAGCTCAGTCCTAGATATGTAGGTCCATACAGAATCCTGACAAGGGTTGGTAATGTGGCTTATGAGTTAGAGTTGCTTGCAAAACTAGCAGCGGTTCATCCAGTCTTTCACATTTCCTTGTTGAAAAAGTGTGTGGTTGATCCGACATCAATAGTAGCATTAAAAAGTGTGGTTGTGAAGGATAGTCTATGTAATGAAGAGGTGCCTGTCGAAATTCTTGACCGTCAGGTTCATGGGTTGAGGAATAAGGAAGTCGCTTTAGTGAAGGTTTGGTGGAGGATTCTGTCCGTAGAGCGAGCTACTTGGGAAGTAGAAGCAGCCATGATGGCCAAGTATCCTCACCTCTTTCCTTCCGATTCCGTTTCAGCTTGAGGTAATAGTTTCTCTCAAGTCTCTCAGTTTACTCTTGTGTAATTCAGTCTTGGCATCTTGTTCCCTCACTTATTCTTGCATTTCAGCATATTTTCATGTTTTTGGAACTCAGTTCAGTTATATATCAGTTTCTAGTACTTAGTGGTACGGATTACATGTCCTTCCCTCCATTCTCAGCTTGTTTAGACATCATTCGAGGACGAATGTTCCCAAGGGGGAGATAATGTAACACCTAGAACCTCAAAATGAAGAAAATTCTCAGTTTCAGATAAAACATGTGCCAGTACCAACGGAACCACCAAGAGACCGTCGGTAGAACCAGGGATCGTAGGTGGGGTTCCATCGTTAAGGCCCAAATGTTGATGGTCTCTGATCCCACCCATGATCGACCAGTACAGTCCATGGTTGGACCTATGCACCATAGGTCTGACCATAGGTGAGGGTCAACAACCAATTGGAGGGAATTGGTTATTGGGTCAACTTCAAACGGTCATATATTTTAGAACAAAATGAATTAGGTAGCCCATACCTATCAAATTAAAGATAATAGAATCCTCTTTCAAACGCCACCAATTTTTCTAAAATCCCAGCTCCAAGTAAAAGGTTATGCTCGTTTTAGTGAATCCCTATCGAGCAGACCACGATCGTAGTCAATGGTTGGTAGTCCAAACGACAGTCCGTAGGGCCATCCAGGATGGCCTGTGTCAGCTTTTAAGTTAGGGTCATTTAGGTCTTTTTCCAATGCATTGGGGTACTTAAACTACTTTGTTTAATGCCTAAACTACGTCGTTTTACTGATTCTAAGCCTAATAACTTATTCAGACTTACCCACAAACCTTATTCTCCAAAAATCATCCAAACTTGGAGCAAAAAGAAGAGGAAAAAGTCGACCAAACCTCTCAAGAACAAGCAACAGGTTCTTCCAGGTTCAACCCCAAAATCCAATTGATTTCGACGTGGATTTCGTCACCAGGTATGTGGGATTTCACTAGTGGGTTTCTTTCATCCATTAGGTCTCTAAAATTCAGTCAGTTCCTTGATTCTCCATATCTTGTTTAGAACTAAGGATTTCTAAAACCTTTGAGATGTGTTGTGATCTAGCTGTTGTGGTATCCTTAATCGTAATAGAATGTTTCTTGGAAAGTTTTCATAATTCCTTGTATAAAACTCAGAACTCTAGTTTGTATAAATTCTCTTACTTCATGAATTATACTTGCTAGGTCAGTTAAACAGATGATTATGCTCAAGTTTTCGAATGTCACATTATCAGTACATAAATGTTGCATTCTCAGATTGCATGTCAGTACTTTGAGCTATTCAATATTTCAGTTACATTTGTGTCATATACATATTCAGTTAGGAGTACTACACTTAGCACCGAGTTGGACTAGGGTTCAGTGTACCATCATAGTCCCAGAACTACGTACCCCCGTAGGACTATAAGTTCCCTCTATTGGGCATCAGATTTAATGATCATGCCAGTCATGCCTTTATACACCTGGCAAGGTATATTGGGTCCTCTCGATGGGGTGTATACATCGGAATCCACGTTTAGCTCACATGATTTTATGTCGGTTAATAGTACCTCACACAATCGAACTCCTAGTGCATTTGACCAGGGTTTCAGTATATACTTCAGCATTCAGTTCAACATGTTATTTTCATGATTAGTACTTGGTCATTGCATTCAAGACCATGAACGTGGCTGGCACTCGAGAACCATTGCTAGCCCCAAGCGAACCCTTGGCCTGGCTTACTTACTCAGCGGAGACTTAAACACAAGAAATAGACTAACAAAGAACTTGTGAAATAGCTTAGAATGTCTTTAAATAAACATTCAAACTTAGCCAAAATGGCAACCTCAAGTCTCAAAAACATAAGCCAATAATGAAGTAGTGACAAATGAATTTAACTAACTGACTGTCGTCTATGAAGCCTCTAAACAACTGAGATGGATGTCGGGACTGGCCCACGACATCCTAATAAACTAATAATAAAACTAAAAGTAATAAAATGAGTCATCTGAAATGCAAGGAGGCTCACCAACTGACTCTGGGGTGCTCAATTGGATCAACGGGGCGTTAGATGCTAATCCTGATTACCTGCGTCTGCATCATAATAAGATGCAGGCCAACTGGCATCAGTGCATTGAATGTACGAGTATGCTAGTTGGAATGCTAAACCTAACATAGGCTTGAAAAGATTCTAAAAGAAACACTTACCTTGGCTCTTCTCAACTCATGAATAACGTAACTCAATATAAAGCAATAAAACACATGCAATTTATGTAAAACTTATAAAACAGTGGAAAAACAACTTAGTTCGTTAAAGAAATGCAATAACAAACTCGACTTTACTTATATAATAAAGTAATATAGTTTCTATGGGAGATTCTCTAACCGACAACCATCACTATGAGCCTAAGTGGTGGTACAATGCTTTACCTCATGCTGCCAAGGATCGTCATATACCTTGCCAAGGGTATAGAACCTAACTCACTAAGTGGATCTACTAGTCTATGCTAAAAGCATATTAAGGAGTCATCTAAAAAGTATGATCCTTTACTACCCATGATGGCTACATGGTTTATGAAGACTTGAGTTAATATGAACTCGCATCCCCATATCGGTGCTCAATACTACTCCCAAAATATACTTAGCTCATATGATTTAAAATCAAAACTTCTTTCTTTTGTTTGAGATAATTACTCAAAACTTAGCTTAAAAGCTCTCTTGGAATCGATGTTCCCTTTTCTTGCTCAAATGTGAAAACAATTATAAACTCTTTGGGAATACATAGTCCCTTATAGCTTTTTTGAGAAATGAACTCAACTCTTTACTCTTTACTGAAAACTAGCTCAAAGGCTCTTTTGGAAATCTCAATTTCCTTTCTTGTTTAAATGTGAAAACATTTACTCTTTGGGAATACATAGTCCCGATATACTCTTTTGAAGAAATGCACTTCAAACATTACTTTTTGCTTAACTTGAACTTTAAGTCTTAAAACAAAGTTAAAACGTTTGTGAAAGACTTTTGAAAACTTTATAAACTTCTCTTGACTCGCTTCTTAACTTCTAGACTTGACTCTTCACTTCTCTTGACTTTGAACTTAACTTTCCTTGAATTGAATTATGGATTCAAGGTTCATGATCTCATGTTTATGGATGATTTCATGATGTTTAGATGTACCTTAGAGTGTTGAAATCAACTAGAAAACATAGGTACATTGCTAAGGAACACGTACGAAAAGGTGGGGAAGAAATGGGGAGAACTGGCGTCCCTGGCGCTCTGAGAGGCGCAGGGCGCCAGCCCTCAAAGTTCAGAGGGCTTGCTGGGGCGCTCTGGCTGGCGCGACGTGCCAGAGCCCAAAGTTCAGAGGAACTTTTGTGGCGCTCTGATAGGCGCGGCACCCCAAGCCCTTGCCCAGGTGAACTCTGACTTTTCTTGCTCGTTTTTCATCTTTAAACCCTCTAAACTTCAATAATTCTTTCCCCAAACACTTAAAATCACTTATACTCTCAATATATGATAGATTCAACCCAAAAATACACCTGGAAACATGAATCAAACCACAAGAAACTCCAACAACACAACCCACAAGAATTCAAATGAATATCATCAAGAACTCAAAGGATTTACTTTCAAATCGAAAATATTTCGCTGAATTGAATCATGATTGGCACGTGGGTGAACTAACCCATCACTATGTGAATCTCACATACCTTGTAGGGATCTCCCCCCCCCCCCCCCGACGAAATCCGCAAGCTAACTCGACGATCTTGACGAATCTTGAACGTTCTTCTCATTTCTCCTCTTCTTTTCTCTTCTCTCAAAACCCTAACTCTTTTGGTAAAAGTGTAAACTGATCTAATTCAGCTTAGACCCCTAAGTAATTACCTAAAACGAATTAAAATAAAAGGGTAAGGAAAAGACCAAACTACCCTTTCAAAATCCGGATTTGACTTTCCTTATTCCAACAACCCAACTTCCAAAGGGTCTAGCTCACTCATACGAACTCAGATTTGCGCAAACTGAGCGGCGTTGGAAAGATTATTACAAGCTCTTTCCAACCATATCTTGAAGTAAACCTAACTCGTCCTTATCTAGGAGTTATGGCCGTTTGAAGTTGACCAAAAACTCAATTTTCCTAACTTAAACAAATTTTCAGATTTTTATTATTTCCAAATATGACTATTTCCAGTTCTTAGCTCCTTCCTAGCTATTTCAAATTGCGAGATGTTACATTAGCTTTGGGTCACTCGTGATCCTAGGTCTCGTGTTACGTCAAGGGGGTAGCCTCGAGGCGTGACAAACCCAGGCTCGCGTAACTACTCCATTTCCCAAAATTTCTACTTTTCAACCTGAAAATTCAACACTCGTTATTCAAACAACAATAAGAAGATCTTAAACACATGGTTTTCATCCCAAGAATTGCCTTATTTAACGTCGTGGAATGACGTAGATAAGCCTTCAAGATTTATTCTTTGGGTTAGCCAAGGTATCACTTGGTAGACCCCCTTTTGGCCTTGGGTTCAAATGAGATGATATCTTACCCATTTGTGTTTCCAGTTGCTTAATGGACAACGAGTGACAAGTAACCGTCTGTTTTAGTGTGGAGACGTCCTCTTTCATTTCTTTAAAAACCTTGTCTGACCCTTCCACTTTATTGAGAATGCGTGCAAGCATATCTTCAGTGTGAAAGTTTCTTTGAGTCAGCCCTTTTGCTCTTTTTGGATTTTGACGCTCATGGGGAGGAACATATCTCTCATTGTCACCATCACGCTCCCTCCAATTTGTACCACGGGCATGCCACTCCCTATCACTATACTTCCAACCTTCATCACGCTCTTTATTCCAACCTTGGTTACAACCTGGCCTTGGATAATTTTGGCGGAAACCACCTCCCTGATTTTCTAGAAAGTGTACTTCTTCATCGTTCAACGCTTCAGAGTGTTCATCATCAGGATTCACTCCGTTAATTCCAACAACATTCACAGCCCTAGAACCACTGTCCATATAACATGTTTTGACAAAAGATCCATTTGGGGTCATCATTTTGGCCATATTTTGATCCCGTTCTTGGTCTTTTTCTATTTGCTCCTTTGTCATCCTGAAAGTCAAAGGAGACATATACCAAGCTCGGTTTATCTTCGTCATCCCAACAAGGAGAGTCGATGTTATCTCAAAAGGTTGTTGCATAATACCTCCTCAGACAAGTTGATCGCCACACCTTTTTTCACTAAGTCAAGACTCCGGTAGAAGTGTTGTAACAACACATTGTTTGGAAGCCCGTGAGTCGAATATTGGGGTAACAACTTCTGAAATCTCAGCCATGTTTCGTGGATTGGTTCACCATCCAAACATTCAAAGCCTTCAATATTGTCTCTCAATTCTATCATATTTGAAGAAGGAAAAAATCTTATGTCGAATGCCTCGATAAGCTCATCCCAAGACGTAATAGAATCCCTTGGTAGATTAGCTAACCATTAGGTTACTTCCCCCATTAATGAAAAAGGAAACAATTGGAGCCGGATTCACTCTTATAAGATGTTTTTGAATGAGAATGGACCACACACGTCCAAAAAGTTTTAAATATGGTCATGGGGATCCTCATGAACTAGCCCTTCAAATAAACCTTTCATTTGCAATAATTGCAACATCGTGCTAGTCACGTGGAATACAATATTTCTCATAACCTGATGTAAACGAATAGCATCTACACCATCCAATTGAACTGCTTCATTGACATCATTCACATTTCCAGTGTCATCTTGAAGTCCAAGCTGGCCACCGTTACTTCCGTTTATACTCATCTCGTCACTTGTTCACACACAGCCAACAACAAACACAAAACAAAGTAAGTTGATTTAACTACAAATAAGATTAAACCACAGCTATACTTAATTAAGAAAATTCTAAACACCACTCCCCAGCAGCGGCGCCATTTTTGGTAATGCTTAACTACACTTCATCCAATACTAAGTGTAGGCGATATCAATCTAGTATAAACCCAACGAAGAGTTGGGGTCGATCCCACAAGGAGTGATAGAGTTGATAATTGATTTACGAAGTTAAAGGCATGTTCTAATCGGTTGTAGGAATAGAAATTATTGAAATCATTAGATTAAATCTAAGGGGTTGACAACAAGTGTCGAATGGGGGATAATGTTTGTCAATTAATAACTATAAAAATAGGGGAGTGATCAAGTAGAAAGAGATACTCGAGGATGTGATCGATTAATTGCCAATTTCACTATACGGGTGATTACCAATTACCAAAAGTCGTTGAATCTTAGTAGGTAGTCTAGGCTTTAGGTGTTATAGCCATATGTCGATCAACTATCACGAATGAAGTGATTTCTCTTGAACCTCAACAAGCATCACACTATAAAGAACCCAAAACCTTAATTTGTCTATTCTCTCGAGCTAGATAGGTAGGATCGAATTATGATTCACTCTCTCAAGCTGAACCCACAACAACCCAATCACTACAATCATCAATTGATAATCTTAATTCAAAAACTTATTTTCAAGCCAGCATAAAATACTATACTAGAACCTTGTGTCAACATAGAATACTAGAATCTTATCGGCCCTTTCTTTATGTCATTCAAGTTTCTGTGACCTCGTTGGTCTAGTTACCTTATGTCAGCATTTTATCAAGATGACATTTTTGGCCCTCATTATTTTCTTTTAACTATGTTGCAGTACCTAGCTTGGTCGGATAAAGTATTGAGCGCCAGTTGTGCCTCCCCTAGTTCGGGGTGTGACACATGTGTGGTGAGAATTTGTATATTACATGTTTCTATCCTAGTCTAGAACTTTCTCTACATGTTATTGAAGTGAAATAAAAAGGTTTGCTTTTCTTAGATAATGATAATAGGCTTTCTTTGATTTGTCTTGTGAATTTTAGCATTTTAAGATATGTTATCACTAGTTATCCCTTTTGAATCTGTAGCCTTTTGTTGGTAGACATATTTTTGCCTTAACTATTTTGTTTAATCCCTAATTTTTGCACCTTGCTTTCTTAAGCACCACATTATAGATATATTATAATTGTCAAATCAAAAGAAAAGGGATGGTTGAGTATAAAAGGTAATCAATAATAACTATAAAGTGATGAAGAAGCCCTCTTTGAATGAATCTGACATGAAAAGAAAATTATTGTGGGAAAAAGAAATAGTTGAAGCATTCTTAAAATGATGAGAATTACTTGTGAAATAATAGTTGAAGTGACGGCTGAAAATAAAGAGAAGAAAATAATAGGTGATGAAGTCTTAAAGTGAAAAATGCTTAGGAAAGTGCAAGTCACTATTATATAGTTTTCCTACCCATCCCCTAACATACATTAAAACTTGTTAAAGTCTAATTTAATTCTATTCGAGCATCCTTAATTAGTAGAGATGTACATAATGGGAAAGCATATGGTTCTTTGTGCATACATGTGAATTTTATTTGTGAGTGTGAGAGTTATTCTTTGATGCTAAGTTCTTAATTTATATTCAATCTTTTGAATTGAGTGTGTGGACTATTTCTTCACGTGAGGGCACTTGTTTCATGATAGATAGGCAATTTTAGTAGCCTTTCTTATGAGAGTAAGTCAGAAAGCTTAAATTTGATGAGTTCATAGCCCTTCCTTGAGGCCAAGAGATTAGAGGTTTGTTGTTTATTTGTATATGTTGATAATGATTTAAATTGTACTTTATGTTTTTAAATTTGTGGATGACATAATTGTTTGTATAAACAAAAATGGTGGCATTCCTAGTTTGAGTGTTTGGAGATGAGCTTTAATGTTTGCTTGAGGACGAGAAAAGTTTCAGTGTGAAGTGTTGTAACACCTCAAAATTTAGGAAGTTCGAAAGGAAGGAAAAGTGCAAAAAATTAAACTGAAGCAAGTTCTGCGAAACCTATCTACGGACCGTAGGAAGCCTATGGGTCATAGAAAGGAAGTCGTAGACCTGGAATTGAGTTGTGGAATTTCAATTTTCTGAAATTCGACCTATAAGTGAACAAGACAGATCGTCCAAAAGGACTATGGGGCGTAGATAGGTTTTGTAGAGGGGTTTCAAACTTAGTTAAAATTTAGGACTGGAACTTGGGTTCTATGAGTTGGGTCTACGATTCGTTGAGTCTACGGTTCACCAGTATGACGGGATATAGGAAGGTCTCCAAGGAATTTGAGCAATTATGGCTTTCTAAAGTTGAGTCTACGGTTCACCAGTATGAGTCGTAGAAATTTCTACAAACCGTAGGTCCAACCCATAGGTCACTCCGATAGTTATTTCATAAGGGTATTTGGTTCTTTTCTCATGTATTTAATACCTATATAATGTTATTTTGATCCTAAATTGAAGACCTATAACTACCCTTCCACTCCAAAATCTACCCTAACCCTCTCATTCTCTCAAATCCCCAATTCCCATCCATGTTCATCCTATCCAAATTCTCTCAAGTCTCAAGGAAGAAAACTAGGGTTCAAGCTTCAAGCATCCTTATTGATCCAGTAGTCTCAAAGGATTTCGATATTTCCAATTCAATTTCACCTACATTTTTAGGGGTTCATGTGATCTCTAAGGGTCTTAACTGATGTTGATTTAATTGTTCAAATTCAATCTTCCTATGCATGTTTTGAATAAACTACATGATTTCAAATTGATTTCTATAGGACTCATACATTATTCATGATTTTGACTATGAATTTATAAGGAACACATGAAGTTATGAATATGAATTATGAAAGTTATGTATCTTCTTATGATAAAGATGTTTATGATTTAAGGTTTCTTTTGAGATAAGTAGCATCAAACTGTGAAAGGTTTTCTCACATACTTAGATAATCATGATTGGTGAAACGATTTCTCATATGCACTTAATCATGGTTTAAAGGAGCTACTCTTATAAGACTTCATGATCTTGATTGGTATTATAATTATTGCCTTTCCTAATGTTATGTTTTGATAATTGACTTTATCTATTATGTTGGGATTAACTTAACATCGACAGAACTTTGAGGTGGAGGCTCAAATAGGGTAGTTCTTAACTACGTTCCGCATAGGATTTTATTAAATGACCTAGCTATTGGAACCATAAATAGAATATGAATGAATAATATAGAGCTCTACCTTGGCAAGTAGACACTCGTTATTGGTGTGGGAGTTACATCGGATTTCATGTTATAGCTCACATGTTTTATTATTGGTTAAAGCTAATATCCCACAAACGAACTAAGTTACTTCAAAGGTTTTTATGATGCTTTTATCATGTTTCAAGATGCATTGACCATGTCTATAATTTACGATTCTTCCTTAAATACTTTCAAGATGAGTTAGCTTGGTCATGCATATCATGTTTTCCCTTAAGTCCCCTTATGATTATGTCTCATGTTTTTATGCATTTTCCCATACTTAGTACATTCCATGTATTAATGCATACTTGTGTCTACATTGTGTTATAATGTAGGGTCCGACAATTCTCTTTCTCCCGCTCATGGCTAGTTGACTATTGATCACTGAAGACTTGGTGAGTCCTCATGTTCTGAGGACCATGTCACCTTTACCATGTTTTCTAATGTTTTTAGTTTTTTGATGTTGTACATAGTGTGTGGGTTATAATGCTCAACTATACTTCATCCGATACTAAGTGTAGGCGATCGCAATCTAGTATAAACCTAACGAAGAGATGGGGTCGATCCCAGAGGGAGTGATATGACAGAGAATTCAATTACAAAGTGAAGGGCATGTTCTAATCGGTTGTAGGAATAGAAATTATCGAAATCATTAGATTAAATCTAAGGAGTTGACAACAAGTGTCAAATGGGGGGATAAGGTTTGTCAATTAATAACTATGAAAACAGGGGAGTGATCAAGTAGAAACGGATACTTGGGGATGTGATTGATTAATTGCCAATTTCGCTATACGGGTGATTACTAATTACCAAGAGTCGTTGAATCTTAGTGGGTAAGCTAGTCTTTAGGTGTAATAGTCATCTCTCGATCAACTATTAGGAACCAAGTGAGTTCTCTCGAACCTCAATAAGCATCACACTATAAACAACCCAAAACCTCAATTTATATACTCTCTCTAGCTAGATAGGTCATCTTTTGCTAAAGTGGATCCACTAGCTAGGCCATATAAGACGATCCTATGGGGACACGTATTTAGGGACTAGAAATTGCTACTAGAGACTTTTCTACTTGAGTCTCCACCTCAAAGCCCTCTCGATGCTTAATCTAATTCCCAACAGAATAGAGAAAAATCAAATATCATTATAACATAGGAAATGCAAAGATCAATTCTAATCCACATGTTAAATATCAAAACATAGAATAGCTCTTTAAATTACAATTCAAGCATAGGTGAGAAAACCTTTCACCAATGTGAATCCACATGTGAGAAACACCTTTCGCTATCATGATCATATTTGTATATGAGAAAACTCTTACAACAAAATTGATACTTTCATCTAAAATCATCCTAGCATCATAAACATCATTTTCATAAGCATGCATAATCCTTCAAAATTCATAGCTCATGGGTTCATGGGTTCTTCATAGGTTCATAGTTGTAAAATCAAGAATCATGCATGAGTCCATATGGTTTTAACTAAATATCATTTAATTACATTAAATCATGCAATGGAAGATCAAAACAATAATTTGAATCATAATTGGATGAAATTCCATGGAAAATTAAGAAGAACCCTAATTTGACCGATTGGATTTGAATTGAGAAATTGAAAACCTTGGGACCCCATGGAGGAATGGACTCCATGGGTGAATACCCACATACCTTGCTACTCAAAGACCAAGATTAATGGTGAATTTAAGACCTTGAAGTGAAGCCAAGCTGCTTCTTCTTCCTTAGGTTAAGAGGGAATTTAGGAGAATGAATTTTGTTGAGTTATTGGGAAATAGGAGAATGTGTTTAAAGTGGGTAGATTTAGGACTTAAAGTCTTTATATAGGGATTTGTACGAAGGCCAAAATGACATAGAATAGGCTTAAAATATATAAGGAAAGGAACCAAAAGCCCCTAGGAAATAACCATCGGGCTGGTCTACGGGTCAGACCTACGAATCATAGAACTTTCTACGATCCGTTCTGGTCAACCTTAGACCAAGTACTAGGACCTTCATATTTACCCAATTTTTATAGAACACTTCTAAGGTCCATATGACTTCCTCTGGTCCGTAGACTCTAATAGTAGAACTCAACTTGAACCCCAAATTTTCACTAAGTCTGGATTTCTTCTACGGAACACATCTGTGACCTATAGACCAGACAACTAACTGTCTGGGTCAACCATAGGATGAGGTACTGGACTTGATTTTTTTTAAAATTATTTTCCCCTTTCTACAAGACTGGTTTATGACCCAAAATAACTTTCTACGAACAGTAGACTTGTCTTGTAAACCTGAACTAGTAGCCAAAATTCATGCAATCTATTTCCTTTACAAAATACAAGGTGTTACTACATATCCCCTTTGGGAACATTCATCCTTGAATGGAACTCAAGGAAACATAAAGAGGGTGGGTATGAGATCTAATAACCCAACATTAAGAGAATCACATAAATGAACATAATCAAAGAGGAAATCAACTCCAAGCTAAAACATACTCAAATATAATTTCATTAAACATACATACATGCATAAGAAAACATGAGAATGACTAAGACACATGAATCTACAGGAATGAACCACGAGGAACTTAATATCTCAAGCTAGAATGGGATCGGAGAGAAAGATATGAGGATATTATGACATCATATTGACCTCGGCCTCCCAAGTAGCACCCTAAACCATTTGATTCCTCCACAACACCTTTACGGATGCAAATTTTTTGTTCTCAACTTTCTAACTTGCCGGTCTGAAATCTCAACTGGAACTTATTTGTAAGACAGACTTTCCTTTATACCAAGACAATCCAATGGTACAATAGATGTCAAATCATCGATACACTTCTTCAATAAGGACATAAGGAAACTAGATGCACCGACGGTAAATGGAGGGCAAGTCTACTTCATAAGCTACCATTTCTAATCCAAGGAAACTTGACTAGGCGCCACATCGGTGATCCAAACTAGTATAAAACATTTGTCTCAATTTATCTTTTAGCTTAAATATTTTGTTATACTCTCTCTCTTCTTAACTTACTTATAGGTGAGTTGACTTGTATGTAGTTGACTATCAGTTTAAAAAAAGATTATGATTTACTCACCACCACCCCTCTTGAGTTTCACAAACTTGGAAGAGTTTCACTGCCACACACAATCTCTAGCACAACAAACTTTATATTTATGGCCACTAAGTCACACTCCCTATCACAGTCAATACTTAAACTAAAAAATTAAGACTAAAGGGTCATGTGTAACACCTCGGATTTTGAAAAATGAAGAAAAGAAATTTTTGGACTGCAATCTGGTTCTACGGGTCTCAACTAAGAATTTTAGAAGCTTCTACGGAAAGGGGAAATATTTTCTTAAATTCAAGTCCCAGTACCTTTTCGATGATTAACCAGTGCGGTCTATTAGTCTTTGTACAAGTCATAGATAGGTCTCGTAGGTGAGTTCCATACTTAGTGAAATTTTGAGGGTTAAGTTGGGTTCTACAATTAGGGTCTACGGATCATAAAAGGTTCTATGGAACGTAGACCAGTCTCATCAAAGTTGGTTCAATTTTAACAAGTTTTGGTACTTCACTACGGTTGACCATTATGGTCCATAGAAAGTCCTATGGACCATAGGTCCAAACCGTAGGGAAGGTTGGCAGTTATTTTTAAGGGAATTTTAAGTCTTTTCCCGAATTGATTAATGTCTAAACTAGGTCATTTTGGTCCTAGTCCTAAGCCACTTCCCATCCTAAATTAGTCCCCTAAATTCTTAAATTCTCTCCAAGATCACCCCTAAAATATTCTTAAGAACTAATGAAGGATAAACCTAGGGTTTGGCTTCAAGAACTCAAATTCACCATAGCAATTGGTCTTTGAACTCTAAGGTATGTTAATATTCACCTATGGAGTTTTTTCCTTCATAGGGTTCCTAAAATATCCATTTTTTGTAAAGATAGATTCTCAATTCAAGTTAGGGTTTTATTCAATCTTCATGGGTTCTTTTCAATTTTAATCAAATAGATTGTCTTCTATCTATTTATGCATGAATTGAAGTAATTACATGTTTTGGAGTTAAATTCAAATGAACCCATGCATGATCCATGAATTTTAGACTATGAACACATGATTAAGCTTCTGAACTATGGAAGACGAATTTATGAACATATGCATGTTCTTTCCTTGGAATTGACATAAATGATCTAAGGTTGCTTTGAGAGTAAAGCATCGATGTTGTTGTTGTTGTTGTTGTGCAAGGTCATTCTCACATAAGGGATTCATATGGTTGAAATGTTTACTCACCTAAGTTGAACCAAGATTTAGGAGCTATTCTAAATTAACTCTAGCTTGGATTGGTTACTTTATTGTGTATTTCCATGGGTAATAAGACAAATATGATTAATGATTATTTTGCAGGATTTACTCTTAGCACTAAGAGGATATTGAGATGGGAACTCTCCCATTAGTAGAGGTCGGATTTCTAGTAGCAATATCTCTATCTCATAACTATGTTCCACCATAGGTTTGTCTTACATAGACATAAGCTAGTGGATCCACTTTAGCTCAAATGTATGGTTCTTACCTTGGCAAGTAAGGACATCTCTATTCGGTGTGGGATAGACACTAGATTCCATGTTATAGCTCACATGGTCTATGTCGGTTATATGGTACACTTCCCACAATAATGAACTAAGGTTACTTTCTAAAGTATCTAACAAGTGTTTTAAAGATGCTTAGCTTGCATTGACCATGATTATGGCTTATGTTTTCTAACTTGTTATCCTATGATTAAGCTTGGTCGTTGTGTCATGTAAAGTCCTTTTTAGCATGATTTATAACTCTTATTCATTGTTATCATACTTAGTACATTTCATGTACTAATGCATACTTGTGCTCACATTGTTTCACTAATGTAGGGTCTGATTCTCCTACCTCTCATACTCGTGGCTAGTTGAATCTATTGGCTTTTAAAGATTGGTGAGTCCTCATGTTTCGAGGACCAAAACACTTTTATGACTATCTTTATTTTTAGTTGTTCAGACTTTGTATCTGATGTATGGGTTACGTCCCGTTCACTTTTCTTATGATGTATTAGATGGCTTCTTGAAACCTATGTAGACTTCCGCTTTTTTTAAACTCTTTATTGATATAAGATTGTTCTTGAAATCATTCTTTCTATTATCTTGTATGATGTGTACTAAGTGGTTTGTGTATGACCTCTCCGGGTTCTATACGTCATGTTACACATAAAATGTACTTTGGATCGTGCCATCATGGTTCGCTCATGTGATTTGACCCGAAGCGACCGACCAAGAAGAGATAAGTATCCATAAAATTTGAGTTGTAGAGAAATTACTACACATACAAAAGGGAAAAAACGTGCAAAAGTGGGAGTTAATTTTCTCCTAAAACCAGTTAAGTCTCTTCTTCAAATAAGAAGCCAATATACGCAACATGAACAGATCTTTTACAAATAAAATTCTTCCATAAACACACAAGAGTAAGGGTTTGTTTGGAAAGCAACTAGATAATTAGAATTGGTGTAATTACTAGGACAATAGTTACCACTCTAGTAATATCACACTTCAGTAATTACATTGACCTTTTTGTTTGCCATAGTGTAATTACAAATGTATTGTTTGGTTGCATAATTGCAATCATAAGGTTATATTTAATTTTATGAATAAAAGTTAATCATCTAAAATTAAAATTTTATATTAGACAAATGGGGAGACTTCAACTAATCTAATACAGTACACCTATGATCGGGCAATTATAAATAATAGTGAATCAAATATTTTAAATATATTGTCTTTTGAAAATATATTAATCAACAAACATATGTTCTTAACTAATATTTTTTTAAAAAAAAATTATTTGTGTTTTTCAAATTAGTATATATTAATTAAATTAATAATAAAAACTAAAAGTACAAGATTTCTATGAGCATCATAAAATACATGTTTACAAAAAGATTAATATTATAAATATAATGTCATAAATTATGAAAATATTTGACCAAAGGATAATCTATAGAGTCTAACTAAAAAATAAATGACTTGCAATGTAAAGTATAACAAATGAAATTGACAATATAACATCAGTTCTAAATTTGAAAAAAAAATTAATGTAATACTTTTATGTCAAATTTCAACATAACATATATAAATGTTATTTGAAATTAAAAAAAATGTAAATCTATAACCTTATTTAATAATGAATTTTTCTTCAATTAAAAAATTAGAATACTAGCAAAAATATGCTAATGAAAAAGATAAGCATAGAATAAATAAATAAATAAAATACAAAATATTGCATGGAATCAAAAGAAGTAAAGGTTCAGAACAGGAAATGAAATATAAATAATATAAAATAAAAAATAGATTTTTTGAAGAATAAAAATAAAAGAGAATTTAAAATAATAGAACTTATAATAAATTTAAAAAAATAATAAAAAAAGAAATTAAAAGGTAATCATGTTGTAATTACACCATGTAATTATCAGCTATTCACAAATCACAAACCCTCCCTGAGAATTAGAGAGTGCAGCTACCCTCGCTGACAATAACGTGTTGACCAAGCAATTGCATGACCAACCAAATATGATTGATAGTGTAATTACACCAAATTCAATTATTAGAGTGACTTTCCAAACATGTCCTAAAAAGAATTTAGTTGGGGACAAGTACTTTGTTTCCCAAAGAGAAGAAGAACATGTTTTGATGCTTATTTGAAGTGTTTTTAAGGCAAAATAGTTTTAAATGACTTTATTAAATTTATGTAAAATAAAAAATATTTTAAAATTTAAAAGGTAAAAGTAGACCAAAAATTATAAATTACAATTACTAACTTATGACTATAAGCCCATCCAAATAAGTTTTGTACTCTAACTTGGGCAATTATTTTTTGGAAAAATTATAGAAATCCCACCTTTTAGTTTACTTATTACCATTATCCCTTATAAGTTTTACAAATCTCCAAAATCCCTTATTTTAGCGCATCAGATTAGTGTATCAGCGCTTATATTATTGTATCTCACGCATCAGATTAATATATCATAGCTATATAAGTGCTGATACATGCGCGAGATACAATAATATAAGCGCTAATACATGCGCGAGATACAATAATATAAGCGCTAATACATGCGCGAGATACAATAATATAAGCGCTAATACATGCGCGAGATACAATAATATAAGCGCTAATACATGCGCGAGATACAATAATATAAGCGCTAATACATGCGCGAGATACAATAATATAAGCGCTAATACATGCGCGAGATACAATACTATAAGCGTTGATACACTAATCTGATGCACGAAAATGAGGGATTTCTGTAATTATAAACGTTTAAAGGATAAATTGTAATTTTGCCTTATAAGTATGTAATTTCTGTAATTTGCCCTTATTTTTTTTGAAACTAAGCATATGCTCTATAAAAGCAAACTAATTACAAACATATACCCTTTTACATTTATGCCCCTAAATAACTACAATAAATACCCCTTTTCCTTGTAATTTTAGTTATTTAGGTCATTGTTAATTCTTTTGTTTTTTATTTCTTTACTTTTTTTCTTTTTTTCTTTTTTATGTTTCTTTGTTCATTTAAATTTCTTAATAATTATTTTTTCCTTTATTTCTTTAAGCTATAATCTAATTTATACTAAATATTTATTTCATACACTTCCTTTCTTCTTCTTTTATTCTCTCGTTTATTTCTTCATTCTTTTTTTTTCTCTATTTCTTTTTTTCGCATTTTTTTATTTTTATGTATTTTTGTTCATTTATTTTTTCCAAATTACTTTATCTTGTATTTTCTTTTTACTCAATAATCTAATTCATGCTCATTTTTATTTTATATACTGCTTTTTTTTCTTTTATTTTTTTTATTTTTTCTCATATATTTCTTTATTTATTTATTTATTTTCTCTATTTCTTTGTTTCCTTCTTTTATTTTTCTCATTTTTCCCCTTTTTTCTTTTATTGGTTCCTATTATTATTATTTTATTATTCTTTATTTTTTATTTTCTTTATTTTATGTTCCTTTGCTTTTCTTTTCTCCTTTTTTTTTTAATTATTTTTTATTCTTTATTTATTTTCTTCCCTTTTCATTCATTTTTTTTTTCTCAAATCATAATATTCTTTATTTTTTCACCAAAATATAATTTCATTTTTTTGGTCCTTTTTTATTTCAGTTAATTTTCTTTTCATTTTTTTATTTGCTTGGTCTGTAATGATACTATCACTGTTAGAGCAGTCAAAACGGGCCTAGTCCATGGGGCCGGCCCAATCCAATCATTATTGGAGTAGGGTTGAGATAGATTTTTGAGCCTATTTAAAACTAGTGCTTATAAGTCCAGTCCATATAAGCCCTTGGCCCTTGAGGCTTTATCGAGGTCGGCCCATGGGCCAAAACTTTTTATTTAAGGGTAACTAACAATAATCTCACTAGTATATAATCTAATTACTTAAATACACATTATGTTGTAATATTATGAATCTTAGTAGATTTTGGTACGTTCAAATACATATATCTCGGAATAAATAGACTCAAAATCAAGTTCATTTGTTCTCGATACACTCTATCCAAGTAGATTCACATGTATCTAGGATACAGGACAAATATCGCGTACTCGCCTCCCTCCCATCTTGCTTGTCACTCTCTTATCTCGCTCGCGTATCTGATATGCGAGATACATGTTAATTACACTAGATTTTTTGCTAATGTTATTGAAACAACACCATTGTTTGCCATATCCGACCCTTTTTGACAGCTCTAATCACAATCTATTTATACACTTTCATGGATCATTGATGTATGCTTCAATACGTTAGTGAAACCTCCATGATACGATCACATTATATTTATATACTAATATGGTATCATTGAGATTTGATTCAATCCGTAATGATACCACCCACAGTATATCTATATATATTCATGGTATAATTGATGTGTCTTTCAATCATTTAGTGACACCTCCATGATACCATCATATATGGACATAGTATCATTAAATATTGTTTCATATAATTAGTAACACTTCTCAGATCATGTATGATACCATTAGAATATTTGAATATACTATTGTGGTAGTACAAGAGTTTTATTTCTTCGTTCATTCACAATACTACTCATTTATTAATGATACTTTAACAGTATATACATATATCGTTATGGTATCATTAAGGTTTCATACATTCATTCATATACAACCAACATATATAATGTGTTGGTATTATCAACTAATAAACAGTCTTTCAAGGGAGGAACTCATATTTATCAATGATATCATCATAACTATCACATACAAACATGGTATCATTAAGGACTATTTTATAGAATTTGTAACACTCTTCAGATCAAGTATGATACCATCATTATATATAAGTATACTATTGTGGTAGCACTAAGGTATCATTCATTCATTTATTTACAAAACTAATAGTTCCTTAATGAAACCATAACATTATGAGCAGTCCTTCAACGGAGAAACTCGTAGTTTCTCAATAATACCATCACAAAATACATATACTGGCATGTTATCATTAGGAATTGTTTCATACAATCAGTACCATTCCTCAAATTATGTATGATATTATCACAACATATCTATGTATGTTCATGGTTAATTAAGGTTTACTCTAGTCCTTCGATGAAACCTTCATGATACTATGACAATATATCTATATACTTTCATTGTATCATTGATGTTTACTTCAATTTTTCAATGAAACTTTCATATGTCATCAAAATATATCTATTTATTATCATGAATGATTCGTGAGGATTGCTTCAATCCTGTTTTGAGACCTTCATGAAGTCGTTGCATTGTAGTTATGCACATACTTTTATGGTATCATTGAGGTTTGCTTAAGTCCCCAATAAAATCAGTCACAATAAATTTATATACTCTCATGGTATCATAAAGGTTTGATCTAGTCCTTTAATGAGACATTCCTTAGTCATGATTAATTATTTATTATTGTGATTTATTTATTATTTTATTTTTATTAATCTAAAAATAATTAAATAATAATAATTTTATATTTTTCTATCTTAGATTTTGATAAGCAAGCTAGTTGACTATGCTATTTTTCTAATTTATTTATTATTGTAGTTTAGTTATTTTGCTATATTTTTAATTAATCTAAAATTAGATCATTAATATTTGAAATTCTTATATTAATTTTATTTTCTTAAAAAGGTAAAAATATCTATAGAGAGAAAAAATTAAAGAAGATAAACTAACAAAAAATAAGAAAGAAAGAATAATAAAAATATTATCAAATGATATCTCTAAAAATGGATAAAATGAAAACAAATGAGAAAAAATAAAAGAGAAAATTAAAATAATATATGAGAAAGAACAAAATTAATGAACAAAAAAATTATTTTATTTTTCTAAAAAGGTAAAATATAGAAAATGAAAAAAAAAAGGTAAACTAATAAAAAAATAAAAGTAACGAAAATGTTACCAAATGGCATCTCTAATAAACGGTAATATTAATAAAACAATAAAAATCATAAATGAGAAAAGAATAAAAGAGAGAAATAAATAATAAATATAAGAAAAGAACAAAAGTAATTTATTTTCTTTTCTTTTAAAGGTAAAAAATATAGAAAGAGAGAAAAAAATTAAAAGAAGATAAACTAACCAAGAAAGAAAGAATACAAATATTATCAAATAGTATTTCTAAAAATGGATAAAAAAAAATTAATAAAAAAAATACAAAATAAAATAAAAATAATAAATGAGAAAGAACACATATAATTAATGATAGGACAAAAACAAAAAAAATTAATAATAAGACAAAATACTTGACCAAAGTGAATTGAATCTAAATATAAATAGGAGTGGGATGAAATTAGGCTTAAACTAAAAGGGGTATGAACTGTATTTCTTTCTGACAGAATGACATTCCTGAATTACTTTAGATTTGACTATAAAATTATAATTCTTGAAAAGTGTAATAAGCAAATGACTATAATTAATCATAAGGATATATTAGAAATTAAGTGTAAAATTATCCATTGATTTTATAAAGTAGACAAATATTGTTAAACATCTATTTTTAGTATAGTAAATAAGTATTGATAGACCAAGGGAGTAATTCTAAATTATGTATTTTTGTTATCTTTTTTGTTTGGGTGGTGAGTTGAACAATTCTATTGGAGAATACGTGGCATTTAACTATTGTTTTTTTTTTAGAATTGAAAGAACTGGATAAAATTTGAGAAAGTTTGGAGCCACAAGTGAGTGATAAAGAGATTGTAGAATAGAGAATGTTGGGTAGATGATTGATGGCTGCAAGGATAACATTCCGGCCACCGGAGTTCACCAAAAAACACCATAAACCCCTCATTACTCTTACTAAAAGAATACCAACTTGTATATATTGCACAACCACAACAAAACCTGAAATTGAACTAGAGTTCATTGGGGTACGTACGTGCACAAGAATATTTAGGCCTTTCAACTTGTTTGTTTTGTTAATCAATATTACTTTGTTGCAGCCAAAGCCAGATGAAAATGGCAACTACCCTATGGATAAAACAAAAGCAGTAAGTGGTGAGAAGCTGCTGAGGAACATCATGTCAGAGAATAAGATAGAGTTGTATGCTGCATATGTGAGTGACTTCACTTTTCTATTCTTTTACTTTAATCTCACTCTACTACTAATTCATACCTGTAAATACAAAAACTAAATTTCATTTCATGAGTCCACGTTAAAATTATAACTTGGAATTGGCCGATCGAACAAAAGTAAAGTCAAGAGACGAATAAAAACTCTATCATAGAAATATCTTTTTTTTTCCTAAGTAAAAGTTGCAGGCAGAGCATAAGTTGTGTGTCTGGACAACACATTAAGTCGGAAGACAACATTAGAACCAATTCAATTTCAGAACCAAGCTAAAAATAAGAACCCGACGGCTGACATTATAAAACCAAACAGTTACCATGTGCAGCTACTCCTAATTTTCTTATTGAGATACGACACGACATGGTAACAAGTAACATGTTCAATTATTCCTAATTTTTTCATTGAGCCTAAAACAGGAGATGGTGACTATCAGTTGTCACAAAAGCTAGGACCATATAAAAAAGAATTAGGTGTACATATGCAGTTGTATGTTCAATTTCTACTGTAAATTTGTTAGAAAAATTATTGAATATAAGCTTGGAGGGGACAGCAAATCAACCCTTACCGAGAAGGTTCAAATCTTGAGATATGAATTTGCAAGTTACAGATAAGAAGTTGTAAACAAAGGCTAAGATCATTCATCAAGCAGCCTATTACAACACTTGCAAGTATTTAAAAGTATAATCAATTCAGGTGTGGTGTAAGTGATATATGTTATAATACTCGATTAGAACGATGAGAAAGCTCTCAACACTGAACAGTACTCTAGGGAGTGAGGACAATGATAAAAGATCTGCAAAAGAAAATTATGGAGAGTTTAACGAATACAAGAGCACTCTGAATCTTCAGAATTGAAATAAAAATAACTATCTTAAAGGAGGAGGATCTAGCTTTAGGGAATATAAGACAACTTTTAATAGATTCCTACCTTCGGTTAAAATATGTCTCCGCTCACACCTGAATGACTTATCTCCTTAAAATTGTTTCTCAGACTTACTCTGCGTTGGCCATTTCTAATAATTGGTATGGATAGAGTAATAGAATTTAATCAAAATTTCTGCCTCCTATCGAAGACAACATATACCACTACCAACATGAAGGAAACCAACTCCGGGAAAAAGCCCCTATTGTATGAGGCTGGTGAGATCTGAATCATTAATTTCTGTCTCCTATCAAAGACAACATATACCATTAGCAACACGCGGATGTATCACCTACTTCATTGGAAGAGTTCTATCCCTCAACAGGAGCAAGAAAGGACTGGTTAGGCCCCTTCTATTCCGTTCTTTTTTCGTAGTGCATTGGAAACACTTAGCTTATCCTTATCTCTTTGACATAGTTATCTGAAGCACCCCATAGTGTTGATTACAAATCAACTTCTTCTTTCTCTAAGCTGTAGAAAAACTATTCATATCACCTTATTATAACTGGTCTCTCATGGTTTAACGAATAAGAAGACTAATATATGATATATTTTTTTTACCAATTGGCTAGCCACTTGTTCTTATCAAATATAAACACGACAATAGTCTAACGTATAAAGTAATTCATGCCATGTTTCCATGATAAAACACCAGCCTTTACTACTTTAGAATCTTCCTAAGAAATTACAATGTAGTAACAGCCATTTTAGATATTAAACGTGAAAAGATGCATTCATAAGTAGGCAAGCACAAAGGATACTTAATGCCTATGCTCTTCATGTGTTTATAACTGCTTTAAAGAATAGGAAGGAATATATATTTGAGATAAAAAGCGTGAAGATTAATTGATTGTGTAGGAGGGACACAGTGTGCGACATGAGATTTACAACTAATGAAACACATAACTTATAAATCATGTGGATCAACTGTTAAGACTATGAAACAAAATTATGAATTAATCGTTGTCTAATTTAGAATCTTCACCAGACAATCAAAATAGGAGCATGATTTTGGAATCGTTTTAGTAATATAAATATTAATATTCCCATCTATGGTACTGTAATTCAGAGCACTGCTACAGAAGTAACAGAGAAGGTTTCAACTTTCTAGCGAAAATTGTAGTACATCAAATTATTTGCTCTATGTATTTGTGGTTCAAAATGGATCTGATATTTGGTAAACTACACATCAATAAACTATTACGCAAGTTGGTTCTATATGCATGAGTGACAGCTTTCTGTACCTCCAAAAGGTTAAAATAGATAGACCTTTCTTAGCTCAAATACACATCAACACGTATAGTCATCTTGTATTATACTGCAAAGGTGAGAATAATATTCAGTTTTCTACCAAAAACATGGATTTAAGAAGTTGAGTGTGCACTTTCAATGCAATAGTTGCCAATACTTGTTTTTCGATGACATGGAGTATTTGTCAATATTGTCGTTATAAAATAGTTGCTATCAAGTAAATATAAACTGAACTTGAAATAGTACAAAATTGTATCATATATATAGAATGATAATTAGGAAATCAAGGTGATAATCCCATCGGAACACACAGAACTTTGTAACAAACAAAGAGCAAATATCAGATATACTTATCAGAGGGAAAAGTTAACCAAAAATCAGTAGTTGAGAGCATAGTATAAAAATTTAGCATCATGGTGCTCCATCAACTTCCTTATAATTTTTGAAAACATTGTCACCGGCATACCATAAGAAAATATTAGAGATGCAAATGTATCAAACATCAGATTAATTATACAAAAAAATTAATTGACAACCAAATCCTTCATAACTGTACAACTCTATGTAGCAGAATTAAGTGAATGATTTTCAACCAATTAAAGAATCTCCAAAAAGTATTAATTTATGAAATAGGTCTAACTACAGTGACGCTTGGCAAAACTTACACGAATACACAGTTATAAGCATGATTAACATAGTATGTACCACTTGAAGAACTTACGGATTAATAAAAGAATCTCATGAATGATAACCCAAAAAAAAATGAAATCAGTCAGAACGTCAGAGTTGATTCATCTGAATGCCTCAGCCCAACGCAAAGAAAGGATGTGTACCTTTTTGTTCGAAGGGGCAAATCTTTGAGGAATTGGAATGAAACATCTGTCTCTGAATTTGGGCACAAAATGAATCTGTTGTTTCCATAAGGGAAGTTTTTCAAGTGGAAGATGAATATGCAACGCGTGGATCGTATTCCGTGGACGTTGAACCACGTGGCAAAGATACCGAGCTACCCTTTTGGTTGTCCGAAAAAACTCACCCTTATTAAGAATGATGATAACCGTAAAATAAATCTATATTTTAAATATTGTTTTCCTAAAAATATATAGAGCTGCTAGCTAATCATAATTGTATTTCCGACTAAAATGACCAGGGAAGTCGGATGACCAGGAAAGCTAACTAAGCAAAATTAGATAACTATTCAAAAACAAAACAAAGTTGAGTGACTTTAATGGTTAACTACTATAAGTTTTGAGTAACCATTCATGAATTCAACAAAATTGCTTGGGACTAGGTCAATCACAATAGCATTGTCTTCTTTCAATCTATAGATATAGACTAGTATGATGTAGATAGTAATGAAAATTTTGTAAACAATTAGGTGATTGAAATTGTATTTCATTTGTTACAAGCTTTGTTCATTTTACGACAGGACTCAACAATTACTAATCAACATCTTTTAAAATGTTTATAAGAATGTACAGATGCTTTATCAAAGATCAACAACTGCTTGAATACATCATCATCTTCTCCT
Source organism: Solanum tuberosum (assembly GCF_000226075.1). NCBI lineage: Eukaryota > Viridiplantae > Streptophyta > Magnoliopsida > Solanales > Solanaceae > Solanum > Solanum tuberosum. Next base: position 24,986 of record NW_006240003.1, read on the forward strand.
CTATGATTTGTTTGCATAAGAATATGTTATAGCAAAGAAAGTAATGGGTTGAAATTTGAACATATAGGAAATATAATGCTATGGAATTTCAAGAAAATAAAAGATTCAGCTTTTTTCAATCTATATGTTTTATTGTTGCACCTGTTTTTGATCTTGAACAGTACTGCGTCTACCTTTTGGCAGGGAAAGGTGATGAATTGTGGAGGCGGTGGAAGCTGTGGTACTTGTATTGTGGAGGTATAAGTCTGTTGTTAGTAATCAGACATAATCAGCATTCTTTAGAAATTCTTTTTTCTTTTCACTAGACATTGAATTATGAAATACATCAACAGTTGGTAGCAGTATATCGACCATTTTACACACATTCATTAACTTGTAATAACCTACATAAACCATATCTTTGCTTAGAGTTACAACTTCGACACACTGTAAGTACAACGATAAACAAGGGAGGGAAATATATATATATATATATATATATATATATATA
>NW_006240004.1:0-3266 GCF_000226075.1 Solanum tuberosum
AACCCTGAACCCTGAACCCTGAACCCTGAACCCTGAGGAGTTCCAAAGAAGGAAAGAAATGGAGGCTGAAAAGAAGAGTAAGACGAAGGGAGAACAAGAGAAAGGAGTCAATAAAAATCAGGTACAAGACCATGGTAAATCAGCTGCACAGGCTCCACAGCAAACTGAGCAAAGAGAAGACTGCAGACTTGGAGAAATCACTACCCAGGTCCAGATTCACCAAGAGCAGGAAGTTGGTGATCAAGAAGAGCACTGGCAGTTCCAACGAAAGAAGCAGAACAAAAATCAGGAACAATTTTATCCCAAGACTGCCTGGAGACCTGTCTCACCACAAAAAAAGGAGCCAAGAACAGCAAGCAGCAGGAGACACAACCATCAGGTATACTCCCCATAATTCTTAATCAAAATAACTATATTAACCTCGAAATGCAGGAACTTCAAGATACAAACAATGATGAGGAAGGTAACAGCAACAGGACAGTAGGGCAAGGACATCAGACAATGCAAGGATCAGATAAGGATCCATCTATAATAAATCTTAACAATAACACACCAAGAAAGCAGGTTGTAACCACTGAAAGCCATAACACCCCAGGTATTGACTCTCTAATCCTAACCCCTAATCCCCAGCATACTACTGATATTAATGCTGCTGAGGAAGCTGATGGAGGTATGGAAGGGAGGGTACAGGAGACACACACTAACTTGCAGGAAGGGGTATCCAAAGGGGGGGGGGAATTGACTCATGTTCTGCATGAGGTTGAGACCTATGACCATAGGATTGACTCTAGAGCCCCTGCTACCCCTATCTCCATGCAAAGGAAAGCTGATCAATATACAACTCAGGAAAGGAAAAAGATGACTACTGAACCAGAACAACAGAGAGACAGAACCAACAATAAATCAGGAGGAAAGCTGAGTAAAAAGAAAAGAGATGCAATGAAAAAGAGGCAAGGAAAAAGAGGTGATCTGGAACAGGGGTTAACAGAAAAAGGTCAGCAGCTAGAGAAACAGACAGAAACCAAAGTCAAGAAGGGGAGACCCATACAAGATGATTATGGAGCTCTGAACTCAGAAGATGAGCTAGATCCTGATAATCAATCCATAGATGAATATGATGAAGAGGAGGAGGAAACCAACAATCTTCTAATTCAAGCATTTGGCTCAACCTTTAACACTGAATGGTCTGAAGAGGTCCAGGAACTCACTGAGCAGCAAGGCTTGTCTCCCAGAGGGAGGAAGCAAAACAGAAACACCAAACAGCAGGCTACCACCAGTATCTCTGCCACTGCTAGCAGGCCCATCACAAGGTCCAAATCCAAAGGTTTTTGATGATTAAGGCCCTCTGTTGGAATGCTAGGAGTATCAATACCCAAGGTTCTATGGAGAGACTACAAACACTTAAGAAAATGCACCAGTTAGACATGATTGCTGTACTTGAGCCCTTTGCAGACAACTCCCAACTCAACACTGTGAGAATCCATCTTCAAATGGAACATGCAGTTAGTAACTCTAATGGAAAAATTTGGCTTTTTTGGTCTAATGCAATCACGGGTAATCTTCGTGAAAATAGTGAGCAACATATCACAAGAGACTTCAAGCACTCTGATCTGACTGAGGGGTTCCTGGTGTCCTTCATTTATGCTAAGTGTAAGGAACATATGAGAAGACCTTTGTGGGACAGTCTACTACAGTATGCTAGCCTAGACATACCTTGGTGTACCATTGGAGACTTCAATGTTATCACTAATGTAGAGGAAAATCTTGGGGGAATGCCTTACAACATGAATAAGAGCTTTGAGTTCATCGGCGTAATTGAAGCCTGTGGCCTTACTGATCTGGGCTTTACAGGTATACCTTTCACTTGGTGTAACCAAAGGACTACACAGGCTAGAGTTTGGAAGAGGTTGGACAGGTCCATGGTCAATGACAAATGGCTAGAAATCATGCCACAAACTACTATTGAACATCTATCCTCAGTTGGATCTGATCACAGTCCTCTTTTGATGGAATTGGTTAGGAAAAATGAGAATCACATCAAATATTTCAAATTCCTTCATTGCTGGGTGGATAATGATAATTTTATGGAGACGGTTCGAAATTGTTGGGATAGGGATGTCACAGGTGATCCTATGTGGCAACTTCACCAGAAAATGAAGAGGCTGACACACACTCTTAGCAGCTGGTCAAAGAAGGAATATGGAGATATTTATGCCAAAGTGAAAGATTTTGAAGAAACCATCAAGAAGGCTGAGGAGGAACTGCTTACACATAACTCTGAAGCACTGAGACAACAATTACATCTCATGAATGCCAATTATATTAGATATTTGAAGTTGGAGGAATCCATTCTTAAACAAAAGACACAAACTCCAATGGTTTAAGGAAGGAGATGCCAACACCAAATATTTTCATGCTTTGATGAGGGGGCGAAGAAGAAGACTATTTATACATAAAATCTGTACAGGGAATGATGTGTGGGTTCAAGGGGATGAACAGATAGCACAAGCAGCCTGTGATTACTTTCAGAAAATGTTTACTGGTCACAATCGCAGAATAGATGAAAGAATCCTTCAATATTTGCCTACTCTAGTCACGCCTGAACAGAACCAGAAACTGCAGGAAATGCCTACTTTGGAGGAACTAAAGCAGGTGGTTTTTTCCATGAATCCAAACTCAGCAGCTGGTCCTGATGGTATTGGTGGCAAATTTTATCAAGCATGCTGGAACATCATTAAAGAGGATCTGTTAGCTGCTGTACAACACTTCTTTTGTGGTCACATTATGCCCAAGTTTATGTCTCATGCATGCTTGGTCTTGCTACCCAAAAAGGAACAGCCTAACAACTTTTCTGACCTCAGGCCTATTAGTCTCAGTAACTTCTCAAATAAAATCATTTCCAAACTTCTAAGCATGAGGCTAGCTGATATCATTCCCCTGCTCATATCAGACAATCAATCCGGATTTGTGAGAGGGAGAAGCATCACAGAAAGTATTATGCTTGCACAAGAGATCACTCATGACATCAAGAGGCCTAAAGAAGGAGACAATGTGGTAATCAAACTAGACATGACCAAAGCATATGATAGAGTATCTTGGTCCTTTACTTGCTTGGTATTAAGGAGATTGGGTTTTGGGGAGTTTTTCATTGATCTAGTGTGGAGAACCATGAGTAACAATTGGTACTCAATCATTATTAATGGCCATAGACATGGTTTTTTCCACTCAACTAGAGGTCTCAAACAAGGTGATCCTCTTTCTCCGGC
>NW_006240004.1:3493-5274 GCF_000226075.1 Solanum tuberosum
TACATTGGTAGACAAAGGATCATTTATTATTCACAACTTGTTGAGAAAGTTTCCAAGAAGATTTGTGGATGGCAGGCAAGGATTCTAAGCTTCGGAGGCAAAATCACTCTTGTCAAGCATGCATTACAATCCATTCCTATTCACACTATGGCTGCAATCTCACCTCTCAGCACTACTATTAAATACATTGAGTCTATTATTGCTGATTTTTTCTGAGGAAGAGATCAAGACCGTAGGAAATACCATTGGGCATCACTTGAAACCATGAGCCTACCTTATAATGAAGGAGGGGTGGGGCACAGAAGACTCACAGATATTTGCACTTCTTTTACGTATAAACAATGGGGGAACTTCAGGGCTAAAGATTCTCTATGGGGTCAATTCCTCAAGTCCAAATACTGCCAGAGAGCCAATCCAGTTGCAAAGAAGGTGGACATTGGTTAGTCCTTAGTGTGGAGATATATGACGAAGAATAAAGACAAAGTAGAGGATCATATCACATGGAATATTAGGTCTGGAAGTTGTTCCTTTTGGTGGGATGACTGGCTAGGAATGGGTGCTCTTGCTAAGTACACCACCAGCATTTCCAGCCTCAATAATGCTACGATTGCCCACTTTCTAGTCAATGGGGAGTGGAATGAAAGAAAGTTGAGACAGCAGGTTCCACCACTGCTCATCCCCCACATATTGAGCACTAAATTCCAATACCAACAAGGAGATAAAGACACAGCAGTCTGGAAGCCAAACGATTCTGGGAATTTTTCTTGTGCTTCAGCATGGAAAATATGCAGACTGAGGAAGAGTAATGCAGTGAGTAATTCACAGATTTGGCATAAGAATATCCCCTTGAAGATGTCTTTTCTCGTTTGGAGAGCACTTAGATATAAATTACCAACTAACGAAAAATTGGCAACTTTCGGAGTGGAGCCAGTGAGGTGCTACTGTTGTATCCAAAGAGGATGGGATGAAGTGGACCATATCTTCAATCAAGGACCATTTGCAACTCATATCTGGACATCCTTTTTGAGTCCAATGGGGGTTACTTTCCAGCGGTCTTCATTGAGTAATCATATATTGAGATGGAATGATATCCAAGGAAAGAATGAAGCCCACAAAACTCTCATCAAAACTCTTCCCATTGTGGTCTGCTGGAACCTGTGGAAGAATCGATGTTCAGCGAAATACGGGGGGAAAAAATCCAGCAGCAGCAGGGTCAAATACATGATCCTCAAAGATATCCTCCACCTGCTCAACACTGTTTTTCCTTACATCTACTGGCCTGCACAGTGGACAGAAGTAGTGGACCTGATCGCAAACTGCAAGCATGATGTTAAAGTTACTTCTGTGACCTGGAAAACACCTCCTCCCAGCAGCTACAAGCTTAACATAGATGGTAGTGCTTTACACAACCCCGGGAAGATAGGAGGGGGAGGCATTCTACGAGATGAACAAGGAAAGATCATTTATGCATTTGCTTTACCTCTTGGTGAAGGGACCAATAATCAGGCAGAAATTCAAGCTGCCAGTTATGGGTTAAACTGGTGCATTCAACATGGTTACAATAAAATTATTCTGGAAGTAGACTCCGAGCTTCTAACTAAGTGGATAGTGCAAACCGCTACACCCCCTTGGAGGATTCAAAAATTTGTACAGGAACTTCAAAATCTTGCTAGCCAATGTGAAACCTTCCAATGTAATCATATATATAGAGAGGCCAACAGCACTGCTGATTCCCTGTCCAAGCAAAGTCACAAAAAGGACATCACTCAACATTACTACAC
>NW_006240004.1:5298-16063 GCF_000226075.1 Solanum tuberosum
CATGCAGCACGTGGTAGCTATATTCTCGAGAAAATGGGAGTTCAAAGTTTCAGAAGGAAGAAACTAAAAAGAATTAAAAAGCCCCCTTGAGTTAGAATAGTTTCTTGATTAGGCTCTTTTATTCTTTCCTTGTAAAGGGGAGAGTCTCCCTTATTTATGTTTTCCTAGAATTTTGTATTAAGAGGAGTCCTCTACTTAGGTGCATAGTTCTAGGTTTTTCCTTTATAGTATGGGTATGAGTTGACTAACCTTAGTAGGTAGGTCGACTTATGACTCACCATAGGATCGGAGGTTAGGTTTATGTCCCCCTCCTTGTATATTTTTTTTGAGCTCTTTTGAACTTTTATTTATGTTAAGGCCTGGGGGTGTTGCTAAGCCCCTGACCCCCCCAAGGGTCGTTCAAATAAAAAAAAAAAAAAAACCTTAAACCCTAAACCCTAAACCCTAAACCCTGAACCCTGAACCCTGAACCCTAAACCCGATCGCTTTCTCATTTCTCAATTTTTTTCTCTCTCTAAAAAAATTTGCGCTCAAATTTGCTTTCACCAGGTGGAAAAACACAGTTCACCGGAATGGCCATAGAGCCGCCGGGGAAGCAGCTCCGACCACCGGAGCAGTCTCAATCGACGCGGAATTCCAATATGAACAAACCCCAACCGGGCGCTTCATCAGATTCATCAGACAACTCTTCGAAATTGTGAAAGATTGAAGCGATCCACGTCGCGATTTCTGAAGAAGAGTTGGACTGGGCTCGAAAAATTATGTCCCTAGAGAAATCTGGGATGATTCGTGTTAATTCAACTGGGAATCATGAATCTACATCTAAAGATCTACCTACAGTCCAAAAATCAAACGAATCCATCGCACAAATCGAGAGATCTATGAAGGCGATTTCTGGAGAAAATGTCACGAAATCGCCAGATGTGCGCCTCCAAATTCGAACAGCTTCTGATGAATTAAATGAAATTTCAAACACAGGGGAATCATGCCCAGGCCAAGGAGTTCACCCTACTGAAATCTCGAATCAGTTTGACGGTAAAATCTCCGGCGACATAAAATCCGGCGAAGACACTGGAGCTCCGGTCAGCAACGTTCATGAAGGGCCACACCAAATGAATCCTCGTGCTGAGGACATCCTCCAGAAGGTAAGTGAACACCTAAATCATCAGCAACATATTAATGTTGGCTCGTCTAACTTGCAGGACCAAGCTACAGCCAAAGATGTTGCACATCACAATGGAGATGGAGGAGAGTTAGTTCGACTGACTAGTGAGTTCAACCAAGGGAACAACCAGGACGATGAACATACTTCTAACCAAATGATGCAACCACTACAACAACACCAAGAGAAGCTGTTCACAATGGGATACACTGATGGCAAGGTACAGGAGAAAATGCAAGAGAATCAGGAGCCAGTTACAACGGGAATTCAAGAAGCACAACTGGCAAATGATGAGGTTCATTCAGGGATATCTAAGGACAAACAACATGACAAAGGGGAGAAGACCAAATGGAAAGTTAAAGATACAATAAACTCCAATGCAAATACAATGCAACAAAGCAAAGACAATGGACGGGTACAGCCAGGCAATACCAACAAGGAAAAGGCAGGTAAGTTCGTTAATTTTGTCCCTAATGATGCTGATTATAGTGATACATCTAGGAATAAATTGCATAGTGGTCAAAATGAGCTTGGGAAAGGTTAGGTTGTTGTGCAGGCTGCTGGAAACGAGGCTACTGGACAAGCTGGTAAACTCAGTCACATAAGCCAGGATATTGATCCCAAAATCCTCCCACCACCCGTCAAAGTATCCTCAAATTTTGATAGTTACAGGCCTAACCAGCAAAGAACCAACCAAACTAGCCCAAAACAAAACCAACACAAACCTATTGCTAATAGCACTCTTTCAAAAAATGCTAATCACCAAATCCCGGATCCCTCCCCTCCCACTATTTTCCAATCCTTAGCTACTAGGCTTAAAGCCATCCAAACCAAAAACTCTGTCCCCATGGACATAACCTCCTCTATCATTACTACTAGACAAGGATATCCCTCTATAAATTTTCATGAAGAGGACTTCATGCAAAAAATGCCGGGAAGATGTAAATACACTCTTGTAGGTAAATTTACTAATGCCATGCCTAGGATGGAGGTCACTAGAAAAAGCTTCGTTGCTCAAACTCAGCTCACTGGAGGGGTTAAGATTGCACATTTTAACTCAAGGCATATTTATATCGATTTGGATAATGAAGCTGATCATATCTCAGTCTGGACAAAGCAGAAAATGTTCATTGCAGGCCATCCTATGAAGCTGCAGGTGTGGACTCCTACATTTAAACCTGCTGAGGAAACTCCTATCGTACCAATCTGGATCACTTTACCAGAGCTCCCTTGGTATTGCTACTATATGGACATCCTCACTCCATTGCTGTCCCCAATTGGCAAGGCTTTATATTTGGACTCTGCAACTATGCAAAAAACCAGGGGAAGTGTGGCAAAAGTAAGAGTCCAGATAGACATCACTAAAGAAAGACCTCAACATGTGTGGCTAGGCTTTTCGGAAAAAGATCCCTCTCTAGGTAAGTGGCAAATTATAGAGTTTGAAGATGTTCCTTCTTATTGTCTATACTGTAAGCACCAGGGCCATGTACTTGGAGAATGCCCAGTGAAGGAAAGGGATGAAGTAATAAAACAAAAGAAGGAGCTGGAAACTAACAAGAAAGGTTACGAGAAGCAGCCAATTTAGAACTTAAAGAACAATCAACAGCAGGAGGAAAGCAAGGAAAAAGTTCAATCAAATAGGCAAAACAATGTAAGCAGGTCAAATGAAGTTGCTGTCCCACACAAAGAGGAACAATGGCAAGTACAAACCAGGAGAAAAAACAAAAACAACCAACAAAATCAGGATCAAGGTAAGACTCAAACTTCCCAGGTGCAGTCACAGCAAACTCAAACACCTCACACTCAACAGACCTTCCAGAAAACAGGTATGAATGCTAAGACCCCTGTGATCGAAATTGAGGAATCTGGTGTTCAGGCTCCTATACCCCCATACCCTGTTACTGTGGATGTTGATGTTGGTGTTGAAAATGAGGTCCCATCCCCTACAACCCCCCTGTTTGTAGCTGCTGAAGTTTTCGGAGGGAGGATGGTAGTGAAGGAGAAAACCACTAACTTGCAGGAAAGGGTACCTAAGGGGAGGGAATTGTCTTATGCTTTGCATGAGAACCAAATGGATGACCCTAGGAATGACCTTCCAGCCCCTGCTACCACTACAAATGCTTCCCAACAACATCAAACACAGGTACAACACAGCACAGAAGGAAGTCAGCAGGCTCACACCAATAGGAAAAAGGATAATCAGCCCAAAGGTTCAATGGCAAAGGATATGGGAAATAAAGCAAGCTCCAGTAAACAGGTGGAAACTCCCAAGAGTAAGAATAAGCCTAGCAAGAAGAAGAGGGAAGCTGTTAAGAAGAAGCAAGCTGAGCAACATCACCAAGAACTGAATCAAAATGGCAATAATGAGGAAGGAATAAACCCATGTAAAAAATTCATCATGGTGGAACAAGTTATGGATGTGATCCCCCTTAAAGCCCAATACAACACCCCCACTCCCGGAAAACCTCCGGATCAGGCCAAAAAGATTGTAAGAGATGAGTATGAGGTGGAAAATTCAGAAGATGAAATAGAAGAAGACAATCCACTTGACAATGCACATGATGAAGATGATGAGATTAGTGAACTCTTAATCAAAGCTTTTAGCCCAAATAATGATACAAAGTTTGACAGGGAGCTGCAACAAGTTACCAACAAGCAGGGACTCTCTCCAAGAGGCATGTACTTGGAAAGATTACCTCTCAAAAAACCTTCTTCAACCACTCCTGTAACGGCAGGGAGACCAAATACTAGATTATTTACCTCTAAATCATCCCAATGATTAGTACAATTATATGGAATGTGCGAGGTATCAATACCCAAGGTGTTATTGAAAGACTCAAAAATCTCAAAAATATCCATCATATTTCTATGATTGCCATTTTGGAACCCTTCTCAGATCAAGGCCATGTGAACATGTTTAAAAGTATGCTTGCCATGGATAATGCTACTAGTAATGTCAATGGTAAAATTTGGCTATTTTGGATAAATGATATAACTTGCAAGGTACTCGAAAATGATGAACAACAGATCACTTGTGAAATCAACCACACTGAAGCTCCTGGAACCTACATCAAGACCTTTGTGTATGCTAAATGCAAGGATTATCTCAGAAGGCCCCTCTGGGACATGTTACTTCATTTTGCGGATACTAGAGATGACACCCCTTGGTGCACTGTTGGGGATTTCAATGTTATAACGGATACTGAGGAAAAGCTGGGAGGCATTCCTTACAATATGAGGAAAAGTATTGAATTCATTGGTGTCATTGAAGCTTGTGGACTCATGGACTTGGGGTTTAATGGACCTAAATTCACTTGGTCTAATCAAAGGGGTATAAATTTCAGAATTTGGAAAAGGTTGGACAGAGCTATGGTTAATGATAGGTGGTTGCAAATTATGCCTCAAACTACCATTACCCACCTACCTTCTGTGGGGTCTGACCATTGCCCACTTCTGATGGAAATGGCTGTTAGACCAGAGAACCACATTAAATACTTCAGATTCCTTAACTGCTGGGCTGACCAACCTGCGTTTACAGAGACTGTTACCAACTGCTGGAATTGGCCTATTGAAGGACACCCCATGTGGATCTTCCATCAGAAAACAAAGAGACTTGCCTCTACTCTCAGTGTTTGGTCTAAAATGCAGTTCGGCGACATTTATGCAAAGGTCAGAGACTATGAGGAAAGAGTCAGGCAGGCAGAAGAGGACCTCATTCACAATAACACTGAAGAACAGAGAACAAAGCTTCATGGTATTAATGCAGAATATATCAAATTCATGAAGTTAGAAGATTCTATTCTTAAACAAAAGACTCAGCTACAGTGGTTTAAAGAGGGTGATGGTAATTCCAAGTACTTTCATGCATTGATTACAGGAAGAAGGAGAAGGTTGTTTATCCACAAAATCCTCAAGGATAATGATGAATGGGTACAGGGGGATGACCACATTGCACAGGCTGCCTGTGAGCATTTTCAGAACATCTTCACAGGGGAGGAAAAGCTTATCGATGAAATTCCCATGGAGTGCATTCCCAGAACTATTACGCAGGAACAAAATGATAGGATGAAGGAACTACCAACTTTGGATGAGTTGAAGGAGGTGGTCCAATCCTTGAATCCTAATTCAGCTGCTGGACCGGATGGAATGAATGGGTGTTTTTTCCAGAAGTGTTGGAGTATTATAAAAAGGGACCTGCTGGCAGTCATCCATTCCTTTTTCAGTGGCCATATGCTTCCTAAGTATTTTGCACATACTTGCCTAGTCTTGCTCCCTAAAGTGAATAATCCTAATAAACTTTCTGAGTTTCGACCTATTAGCTTAAGTAATGTCACCAACAAAATTATTTCTAAGCTATTGTGTCTCAGATTGGCCCCCATCCTGCCTAATCTGATCTCTCCTAATCAGTCGGGTTTCGTTAAGGGAAGGAGTATTTCAGAGAACATTATGTTAGCTCAAGAAATTATTCACCAAATCAAAAAACCTAACATCGGAAGCAATGTAGTGATCAAACTTGATATGGCAAAAGCTTACGACAGGGTGTCTTGGTCCTATATTTGTCTAATCCTTAGAAAGATGGGGTTTGATGAAATCTTCATAGACATGGTGTGGAGAATTATGGCAAATAATTGGTACTCTATCATTATTAATGGCAAGAGACATGGTTTTTTCCATTCCACTAGAGGCCTCAAGCAAGGTGATCCCCTATCCCCAACCCTATTTATTTTAGGTGCTGAGGTGTTGTCGAGATCCTTGAACAGACTGCATCAGAATCCTTATTACCATGGCTTCTATATGGAAAGAAGAGGACCCCTGATTAACCATCTGAGCTTCGCAGATGATATCATTATTTTCACATCTGGGAGGAAGCACTCTCTCAAGCTCATTATGCACACATTGGCTACTTATGAGAGAGTATCCGGCCAGCTTATTAACAAAGCAAAAAGTCACTTCATGGTGCACTCCAATGCTTTCAGAACCACCTGCGACATGATAAGAAAATATACAGGCTTCCACCAAAAAGAAGCTCCTCTTACCTACTTAGGATGCCCTTTATTTGTTGGCAGGCCTAAGATTATTTATTTCTCGGAACTCATCAGTAAAGTAGTGAACAGAATTGCAGGGTGGCAATCCAAATTATTGAGTTATGGGGGCAAAGTTACCTTGATCAAGCATGTGTTACAATCTCTCCCCATTCACATTCTTGCAGCTACCTCCACACCCTCCACTGTTATGAAGCAAATCCAAGGTATTATGGCTGATTTTTTCTGGGGATGGAGGAATGACAAGAAAAAATACCATTGGTCCTCATGGAAAAACTTAAGCTTTCCCTATGATGAAGGGGGAATTGGAGTTCGAATTATGAATGATGTGTGTCAAGCTTTCCAATTCAAGCAATGGTGGACATTTAGATCCAAGCAAACACTTTGGGGGGATTTTTTAAGGGCAAAGTATTGTCAAAGGTCCCATCCTATAAGTAAAAAATGGGACACAGGAGAATCCCAAGCTTGGAGACTGTTGATGAAGAATAAACACACTGTGGAGAGTAATATTCAATGGAAAATCAGAAATGGATCCTGTTCCTTTTGGTGGGATAATTGGTTAGGAGTGGGTCCGTTAGCTCATTATACCCCGAACAGCAATAGGTTTAACACTGATTCTGTTTCGGAATTCATTGAAGATGGACATTGGAACATGCCTAAGGTACTACGGGTAGCCCCCCCCAGCCAGGTACATATCATTTTATCCATGCAGCTACAGCTCCAGCAAGGACTGCCTGATCAGGCAGTGTGGAAACTCAACACCAGTGGTCTATTTTCTGTCTTCTCTGCATGGAACAGTATTAGAGAAAAAAGGGAAAAAACCAAGATCAACACTTACACTTGGCATCCTAAAATTCCTTTTAAATGTTCGTTCCTGCTTTGGAGAGCCATCAGGGGAAAACTCCCTACTAATGAAAAGCTTTTGAGCTTTGGAATGGAGCCTAGCGACTGCCACTGCTGTCACTCTCCAGGTATAGACACTATCGAGCATATATTCAATTCAGGAGACTTTGCCAAAGCTGTTTGGAAGTACTTTGCAATCACGCTAGGTATCCAAACTGATTTCTTGCCACTTAGAAACATGATCATGAGATGGTGGAGCGTTACTCACAATAATGAAGCACACAAGCTAATTTTACAATCCACACCTATCTTTATTTGTTGGAATTTGTGGAAAAATAGGTGTGCTGCAAAATACGGGGGCAAGCAGTCCAACATCGCAAGGGTGAAACATTTAGTAATTCTGGACACATTCAAGCTGCTACACACAGTCTTTCCTTATATTTCGTGGCCTTTGAGATGGAATATGCTATGTAATGTCATCGAGAAATGTACTCAAGACACCAAGGTTATTGTTGTCCAGTGGACAAAACCTCCATACAGATGGGTTAAACTTAACACGGATGGGAGTGCTTTAAGTAATCCGGACAGCATAGGAGCAGGGGGTGTCATCAGGAACCACCTTGGAGAAATCATCTTGGCCTTTTCAGCCCCCTTGGGGACAGGAACAAACAACCAAGCAGAGGTGGAAGCTGCGATTTTCGGCATAACATGGTGCATACATATGAAATATAATCATGTGATCTTTGAAGTCAACTCCCAGCTGCTAGTCGACTGGCTTAAGAACAGCAAATCAATCACCTAGAACATTTCTTCCCAAATACATCAGCTCCATCAACTTGCAACTCAACTAGATCAGTTCAAATGCACTCACACGTTCAGGGAGGCCAATTTTGTAGCAGACGTGCTCTCTAAACACAGCCACCAGATTCCTAACCCTCAGGTATACTTCAACAGCCAGCAACTTCCCAAACTCGCGGCAGCATATTTCCAACAAGACCTAGCAGGTATGGCAAGCTTTAGAAGACGAAAATTGAAAAGAATTAAGGAACCACCTTAATTTATCCCTATCCTTGAAGACCTATGAAGGAGCATGAACTTCCTCAGGCCTTCCTTTTGTTGACCCTCCTGTCACCTTTACTAGTCTGTCCCTTAGCTAGGATAGCTTTTATTTTAATCTTTCCTTGTAAAGGGAGAGTCTCCCTCATTTATGCTTCCCTAGAATATTTGTATCGAGAGGAGTCCTCTCATATAGGTGCATAGAATATAGGTTCTTACTTGCTTGGTGAAGAGTTGGAGAACCAACTAAGGATACTTAGTAGGCTACCAACTCTTGCACCACCTTTTGTGGAGGTAAGGTTTAGGTCCCCCTCTGTGTAGTTCTGTGTTTTTATTTATGCTAAGGCCTGGGGGTGTTGCTAAGCCCCTGACCCCCCCAAGGGTCATTAAAATTTAAAAAAAAAAAAAAAAAAAAAACCCTAAACCCTAAACCCTGAACCCTAAACCCCAAACCCCAAACCCCAAACCCTAAACCCTAAACCCTAAACCCTGACCCCTAACCCCTGACCCCTGACCCCTGACCCCTGATAGTTCTAATGGGTAGTTATAGGTATTTATAAATCCTAATGAGGTATGGACCGTGAAATAGAGTTTTTCTACATCCGGAACGAACATCTAAAGCCAGAATTATGAACGCTCAAAGTTTCTCTTATTTACAACTACACTAGTCTCTAGTTAAATAGTCATAATGTTTTACTTTAAACATTGAATGAGACAAAATTGGTGGCTTTTGAATTAAAACTCATTGACCTACAATTTCAACAATCACGGATCACCGAATTCATTACGTACTAATTGATACTGTAGTATACATTGTTTGGCTTCTACAGAGGCACACATTGATTGCATGTAGTGTTTTTACCAGCATTTTTTTGGGTGTTTGTGATGATTTTATAAATTATGTGTGTTAGCTCTAATGGGTAGTGATAGGTAATTATAAGTTCAAATGAGGTATGGACAATGAAATAGAGTTTTTCTATACCCGAAATGAACATCTAAAGCCACATTTATAACATTAGAATATACTCTTATTTATAACTACACCTCTCTCTAGTAAAATGGTCATAATGCTTTACTTTAAACATTAAATGATACAAAATTAGGGGAATTTTAAATAAAACTCATTGACCTACAATTTCATCTATCATTGCTCAACTAATTCATTACATACTAAAGGATATAGTAGTATACATTGTTTTCCTTCTATATAGGCACACATTGATTGCATGTAGTGTTTTTACCAGCATTTTTTTTGGGTGTTTGTGATGATTTTTATAAATTATGTGTGTTAGCTCTAATGGGTATTTATAGATATTTATAAGTTCAAATGAGGTATGTACCGTGAAATAGAGTTTTTTTATTACCCGAAATGAACATCTACAGACAATATTCTGAACGTTCAAAGTTTCTCTGATTTACAACTACACTAGTCTCTCGTAAAATGATCATAATGCTCTATTTTAAACATTAAATTATACAAAATATTTGGCATTTGTAAAGAAAACTACATTGATCTATAATTTCATCTCTCATGGCTCACCTAATTCATTACGTTCTAAACGATATGGTAGTATACATTTTTTGCCTTCTAGAGAGGCACACATTGATTGCATGTAGTGTTTTTACCAGCATTTTTTTTGGGTGTTTGTGATGATTTAATAAAATATGTGTGTTAGTTCTAATGGGTAATTACAAATATTTATAACTTCAAATGAGGTATGTACCGTGAAATAGAGTTTTTTTATTACCCGAAATGAACATCTACAGACAATATTCTGAACGTTCAAAGTTTCTCTGATTTACAACTACACTAGTCTCTCGTAAAATGATCATAATGCTCTATTTTAAACATTAAATTATACAAAATATTTGGCATTTGAAAGAAAACTCATTGATCTATAATTTCATCTCTCATGGCTCACCTAATTCATTACGTACTAAATGATATGGTAGTGTACATTGTTTGCCTTCTAGAAAGGCACACATTGATTGCATGTAGTCTTTTGACCAAAATTTTTTGTGGGTGTTTGTGATGATTTAATAAATTATGTGTGTTAGTTATAATGGGTAAACATAGGTATTTATAAGTTCAAATAAGGTATTGACCGTGTGATAAAGTTTTTCTATATCTGAAATGGACATCTTAAGCCAAAATTATGAACTTTCGTAGTTTCTCCTATGTAAAACTACACTAGTCGCTGATTTGTGATGACTTAATAAATAATGTGTGATAAATCTAATAGGTAATTATAAGTTTAAATGAGGTATGGACCGTGCAATAGAGTTTTTCTATACCCGACACGAATATTTAGTACAAAAATTATTAACGTTTGAAGTTTCTCTTATTTACAACTATATTAGTCTCTGGTAAGATGGTAATAATTCTTTACTTTAAACATTAAATGATACAAAATATGTGGCATTTGAAAGAAAAATCATTGATCTACAATTTCATTTATGATGGATCACCTAATTCAATACGTACTAAATAATGTTGTAGTGTATATTGTTTGCCTTCTAGAGAGGCACACATTGATTGCATGTAATTTTTTGACCAAACATTTTTGTGGGTGTTTGTGATAATTTAATAAATTATGTGTGTTAGTTATAATGGGTAATTATAGGTATTTATAAGTTAAAATAAGGTATGGACCGTGTAATA
>NW_006240004.1:18037-18760 GCF_000226075.1 Solanum tuberosum
TCACCTAATTCATTACGTACTAAATGATATGGTGGTGTACATTGTAAGCCTTCTAGAGAGGCATACATTAATTGCACGTAGTTTTTGACCAAAATTTTTTGTGGGTGTTTGTGATGATTTAATAAATTATGTGTGGTAGTTCTAATGGGTAATTATAGATATTTATAAGTTCAAATGCGGTATGGACCGTGAAATAGAGTTTTTCTATACCTGAAATGAACATCTAAAGCCAAAATAATGAATGTTCGAAGTTTTTCTTATTTAAAACAAAATTAGTCTCTGGAAAAATGATCATAATGCTTTACTTTAAACATTAAATGATACAGAATTGGTGGGATTTGAAAGAAAACTCATTAATCTACATTTACATCTATTATGGCTCCCCAAATTATTACGTACTAAAAGTTATGGTAGTATACATTGTTTACCTTCTAGAGATGCACACATTGATTGCATGTAGTTTTTCGACCAAAACTTTTTGTGGGTGTTTGTGATGACTTAATAAACTATGTGTGTTAGCTCTATTGGGTATTTATAGATATTCATAAGTTCAAAGGAAGTACGGACCGTGATATAGAATTTTCCTATACCCGAAACGAATATCTAATGCCAAAATTCTGAACGTTCGAAGTTTCTATTATTCACAACTACAGTAGTCTATGGCAAAATGGTCATAATGCTTACTTTAAACATTAAATGATATAAAATTGGGGGAATTTTAAA
>NW_006240004.1:19198-25417 GCF_000226075.1 Solanum tuberosum
ATTGATGGCATTTGAAAGAAAACTCATTGACCTACAATTTCATCAATAGTGGCTCATCTAATTTATTACTGACTAAAAGATATGGTAGTATACATTGTGTGCCTTCTAGAGATGCACACATTGATTGCATGTAGTTTTTTTCCCAAATTTTTTTGTGGTTGTTTGTGATGATTGAAAAAATTATGTGTGTTAGTTCTAATGGGTAATTATACGTATATTTAAGTTCAAATGAGGTATGGACCCTGGAATAGAGGTTTTTTATTTCTGAAACGAACATCTTAAACTAAAATTATGAACGTTTGAAGTTTTTATTATTTACAACTACACTAGTCTATGGTAAAGAGGTCATTATGCTTTACCTTTAATATTAAATTATATTAAATATTTACAACTACACCACTCTCTGGTAAAATGGTCATAATGCTTTACTTTAAACATTAAAAGATACAAAATTGGTGGGCTTTGAAAGAAAACTCATTAACCTACATTTACATCTATCATGGCTCCCCAAATTTATTATGTACTAAAAGATATGGTAGTATACATTGTTTAACTTCTAGAGAGACACACATTTATTGCATATAGTTTTTTTATCAAAACTTTTTGTGGGTGTTTGTGATGAGTTAATAAACTATGTGTGTTAGCTCTAATGGGTATTTATATATATTTATAAGTTCAAATGAGGTACGGTCTGTGATATAGAATTTTTCTATACCCGAAACGAATATCTAATGCTAAAATTCTGAACGTTCGAAGTTTCTATTATTTACAGCTACACTAGTCTTTGGCAAAATTGTCATAATGCTTACTTTAAACATTAAATGATAAAAAATTGGGGGAATTTTAAATAAAACTCATTGACCTACAATTTCATCTATCATTGCTCAACTAATTCATTACATACTAAAGGATATAGCAGTATACATTGTTTTCCTTCTATATAGGCACACATTGATTGCGTGTAATATTTTTACCAAAATTTTTTGTGGGTGTGTATAATGATTTAATAAATTATGTGTGTTAGGTCTAATGGGTAATTATAAATATTTATAACTTCAAACGAGGTATGTACCGTGAAATAGAGTTTTTTTATACCCGAAATGAACATCTAAAGACAATATTCTGAACATTCAAAGTTTCTCTGATTTACAACTACACTAGTCTCTGTTAAAATGGTCATAATGCTCTACTTTAAACATTATATTATACAAAATGTGCGGCTTTTGAAAGAAAAATCATTGATCTACATTTTCATTTATGATGGATCACCTAATTCAATACGTACTAAATAATATTGTAGTGTATATTGTTTGCCTTCTAGAGAGGCACACATTGATTGCATGTAATTTTTTGACCAAACATTTTTGTGGGTGTTTGTGATAATTTAATAAATTATGTGTGTTAGTTCTAATGGGTAATTATAGATATTTGTAAGTTCAAATAAGGTATGGACCGTGAAATGCAGTTTTTCTAAACCTGATACGAACATCTAAAGCCATAATTATAAACGTTAGAAGTTTGTTTATTTACAACTACACTAGTCTCTGGTTAAATGGTCATAATGCCTTACTTTAAATATTAAATTATACAAATTTTGTGGCATCTGAAAGAATACTCCTTCACCTACAATTTTATATATCATGGCTCACCTAATTCATTATGTTGTAAACGATATGGTAGTATACATTTTTTGCCTTCTAGAGAGACACATATTGATTGCATGTAGTTTTTTGAGCAAAACTTTTTTGTGCGTGTTTGAGATGACTTAATAAATTATGTGTGTTAGTTCTAATAGGTAATTGTAAGTTTAAATGAAGTATGGACCGTGATATAGAGTTTTTCTATACCCGTAATGAACATTTAATACAAAAATTATTAATGTTCGAAGTTTCTCTTATTTACAACTATGTTAGTCTCTGGTAAAATGGTCATCATGCTTTACTCTAAACATTAAATGATACCAAATTGGTGGAATTTTAAAGAAAACACATTGACCTGCAATTTTATTTATCATGGCTCACCTAATTCATTATGTACTAAACGATATGGTAGTATACATTTTTTGCCTTCTAGAGAGTCACACATTGATTGCATGTAGTTTTTTTACCAATTTTTTTGTGGGTTTTTGTGATGATTTAATAAAATATGTCTGTTAGTTCTAATAGGTAATTATAGATATTCATAAGTTCAAATGAGGTATGGACCGTGGAATAAAGTTTTTCTATATAGGAAACGAACATCTAAAACCCAAAATTATGAACGTTCGATGTTTTTCATTTTTACAATACACTAGTCTCTGGTATAATGGTCATAATTCTTTACTTTAAACATTAAATGATACCAAATTGGTGGAATTTTAAAGAAAACACATTGACCTGCAATTTTATTTATCATGGCTCACCTAATTCATTACATGGTAAACGATATGGTAGAATACATTGTTTGCCTTCTAGAGAGGCATACATTAATTGCATGTAGTTTTTGACCAAAATTTTTTATGGGTATTTGTGATGATTTAATAAATTATGTGTGTTAGTTTGAATGGGTAGTTATAGGTATTTATAAATCCGAATGAAGTATGGACCGTGAAATAGAGTTTTTCTACATCTGAAACGAACATCTTAAGCCAGAATATTGAACGCTCAAAGTTTCTTTTCTTTACAACTACACTAGTCTCTAGTTAAATAGTCATAACGTTTTACTTTAAACATATAATGATACAAAATTGGTGGCATTTGAATTAAAACTCATAGACCTACAATTTCAACTATCATGGCTCACCTAATTCATTACGTACTAAATGATATGGTAGTATACATTGTTTGCCTTCTAGAGAGGGACACATTGATTGCATGTAGTTTTTTGATCAAATTTTTTGTGGGTGTCTGTGATAATTTAATAAATTATGTGTGATAGTTCTAATGGGTAGTTATAGGTATTTATAAATCCGAATGAAGTATGGACCGTGAAATAGAGTTTTTCTACATCTGAAACGAACATCTTAAGCCAGAATATTGAACGCTCAAAGTTTCTTTTCTTTACAACTACACTAGTCTCTAGTTAAATAGTCATAACGTTTTACTTTAAACATATAATGATACAAAATTGGTGGCATTTGAATTAAAACTCATAGACCTACAATTTCAACTATCATGGCTCACCTAATTCATTACGTACTAATTGATACTGTATTATACATTGTTTGTCTTCTAGAGAGGCTCACATTGATTGCAAGTAGTGTTTTTACCAGTATTATTTTAGGTGTTTGTGATGATTTGACAAATTATGTGTGTTAGCTCTAATGGGTAGTTATAGGTAATTATAATTTCAAATGAGGTATGGACAATGAAATTGAGTTTTTCTATACCCGAAACGAACATCTAAATCCACATTTATAACGTTAGAAGTTTCTCTTATTTATAACTACACCAGTCTCTGGTAAAATGGTCATAGTGCTTTACTTTAAACATTAAAAGGTACAAAATTCGTGGGATTTGAAAGAAAACTCATTAACCTACATTTACATATATCATGGCTCCCCAAATTTATTACGTACTAAAAGATATGGTAGTGTACATTGTTTACCTTCTAGAGAGACACACATTGATTGCATGTAGTTTTTCGACCAAAACTTTTTGTGGCTGTTTGTGATGACTTAATAAGTTATGTGTGTTAGTTCTAATGGGAATTTATAGATATTTATAAGTTCGAATGAGGTACGGACCGTGAAATATAATTTTCCTTTACCCGAAACGAATATCTAATTCCAAAATTTTGAACGTTCGAACTTTTTATTATTTACAACTACACTAGTGTCTGGCAAAATGGTCATAATGCTTACTTTAAACATTAAATGATACAAAATTGGGGGAATTTTAAAAAGAATCATTGACCTATAATTTCATCTATCATGGCTCACCTAATTCATTACATAGTAAATGATATGGTGGTATACATTGTTTGCCTTTTACAGAGGCCATACATTAATTGCATGTAGTTTTTGTACCAAAATTTTTTAGTTGGGTGTTTGTGATGATTTAATAAATTATGTGTGTTAGTTCTAATGGGTAATTGTAGATATTTATAAGTTCAAATGAGGTATGGACCGTGAAATAGAGTTTTCTACACCTGAAATGAACTTCTTAAGCCAAAATTATGAATGTTCGAAGTTTTTCATATTTACAATTACACTTGTCTCTGATAAAATGTACATAATTGTTTACAATAAACATTAAATGATACAAAGTTGGTGGAATTTGAAAGAAAATTCATTCACCTACAATTTCATCTATCATGGCTCACCTAATTCATTACATAGTAAATGATATGGTGGTATACATTGTTTGCCTTTTACAGAGGCATACATTAATTGCATGTAGTTTTTGACCAAAATTTTTTGTGGGTGTTTGTGATGATTTAATAAATTATGTGTGTTAGTTCTAATGGGTAATTGTAGATATTTATAAGTTCAAATGAGGTATGGACCGTGAAATAGAGTTTTTCTATACCTGAAATGAACATATAAAGCCATAAATTATGAATGTTCGAAGTTTTTCATATTTACAATTACACTTGTCTCTGATAAAATGTACATAATTGTTTTACAATAAACATTAAAATGATACAAAGTTGGTGGAATTTTGAAAGAAAATTCATTCACCTACAATTTCATCTATCATGGCTCACCTAATTCATTACATAGTAAATGATATGGTGGTATACATTGTTTGCCTTTTACAGAGGCCATACATTAATTGCATGTAGTTTTTGTACCAAAATTTTTTAGTTGGGTGTTTGTGATGATTTAATAAATTATGTGTGTTAGTTCTAATGGGTAATTGTAGATATTTATAAGTTCAAATGAGGTATGGACCGTGAAATAGAGTTTTTCTATATCTGAAACGAACATCTTAAACCAAAATTATGAACGTTCAATGTTTTTATTATTTATAACTACACTAGTCTATGGTAAATAGGTCATAATGCTTTACTTTAAATATTAAATTATACAAATTGTTGGCATTTGAAAGAAAACTCATTGACCAACAATTTCATCTATCATGGTTCGGCTAATTCATTACGTACTAAATGATATGGTAGTATACATTGTTATCCTTCCAGAGAGGGACACATTGATTGCATGTAGATTTTTCACCAAAATTTTTTGTGGGTGTTTGTGATAATTTAATAAATTATGTGTGATAATTCTAATGGGTAGTTATAGGTATTTATGAATCCAAATGAGGTATTGACCGTGAAGTAGAGTTTTTCTATATCCGAAACGAACATGTAAAGCTAGAATTATGAACTCTCGAAGTTTCTCTTATTTACAACTACACTAGTCCCTAGTTAAATAGTCATAATGTTTTAGTTTAAACATTAAATGATACAAAATTGGTGGCATTCGAATTAAAACTTATTCACCTACAATTTCAACTACCACGACTCACCTAATTCATTACGTACTAACTGATTCTATAGTATACATTGTTTGCCTTCTAGAGAGGCACACATTGATTGCATGTAATTTTTTTACTAGTATTTTTTAGGGTGTTTGTGATGATTTAATAAATTTTGTGTGTTAGCTCTAGTGGGTAGTTATAGGTAATTATAAGTTCAAATGAGGTATGGACAATGAAATAGAGTTTTTCTAAACCGAAATGAACATCTAAAGCCACAATTATAACGTTAGAAGTTTCTCTTATTTATAACTACACCAGTCTCTGGTAAAATGGTCATAATGCTTTAATTTAAACATTAAAAGATGCAAAATTGGTGGGATTTGAAAGAATACTCATTAACCTATATTTACATCTATCATGGCTCAACTAATTCATTACGTACTACAAGATATGGTAATGTACATTGTTTACCTTCTAGAGAGACACACATTGATTGCATGTAATTTTTTACTAGTATTTTTAGGGTGTTTGTGATGACTTAATAAACTATGTGTGTTAGCTCTAACGGGTATTTATAGATATTTACAAGTTCAAATGAGGTACGGACCGTGATATAGAATTTTTCTATACCCGAAACGAATATCTAATGCCAAAATTCTGAACGTTAGAAGTTTCTATTATTTACAACTACACTAGTCTCTGGCAAAATGGTCATAATGCTTACTTTAAACTATAAATGATACAAAATTGGGGGAATTTTAAAGAAAACTCATTGACCTACAATTTCATCTATCATGGCTCACCTAATTCATTACGT
>NW_006240005.1:0-3357 GCF_000226075.1 Solanum tuberosum
TAGGTGCCATCATGACTTGATAAATCGGATCGTGACATCCAAATCCTTCAATCACTTTAAAAGGTGGAGTTCCAGTGATGTTACTAAGAAATATTGATCAGGCAGCAACACTATGTAACGGAATTAGGTTGATTGTTACTAAACTTGGAAATCAAGTAATTGAAGCAAAGATTTTATCTGGACAGATGGCTGGACAGAAGGTATTTATTCCAAGAATGACTTTAACACCTTCAGATGCTAGAATCCCATTTAAGTTTCAAAGAAGACAGTTTCCTATAACTGTATCATTTGCCATGACAATCAACAAGAGCCAAGGACAGTCTTTATCTCATGTTGGATTATTTTTGAAGAAATCAGTGTTTACCCATGGTCAACTTTATGTAGTTGTTTCTAGAGTAACAAGTAGAAAGGGATTAAAAATACTGAGTTACAATGATGACAGACAGTTAACTGATGAGGCTATAAATGTAGTATATAAAGAAGTGTTATGAAATCTATTGTGATATTGGGATGTTTTATATATACTGTAATTGTTGATGATTATTATAAAACAATTCTGATGAAGTTGCAGTTATAATTATGGTATCAGTCTCTTTCATTATATCAAATGGAACCGCATGTTGACATTATTTTTTTATAACTAAACTATATATATGCAATGGAGGGCTTGGTTCTATATACTTTTTAAACTTTAGATTTAATCGTGCTATCCTGTAACAAGTATTTACAGGAATTCATATATGCTTTTAGATATTTCAAAGAAGCAGCACATTAAAAATAGACTCCAATAAGTTTAACCAACTAAACACACACTTATTTACGTTATGTTAATTTTAGTAAACTGAATTATAATCTATCAAGCATATGAATTAGATCATTAAGCTCTTCATCTTAACCATGAATCATAATATAGGTATAAGCACATTGAAACTACAGAAATATCAATATAAATCAGATTAAAATATAGAGACTGCTGTAAAAAGAATCAAATTGAGAGGAAAATAAAATAGCTTAACTACATATTTTTAGATGTAAGACATCTGTTCGAATTTTTAAAAACAAATAATCAGTTCCCTGCTCCTTCAAGAAGCAATAATTCATCACAATCTACTCTAACAACATGGTTAAGCATTAAAAAAAAAAACAAAGATAGAGATCTAACCTGACATTGCAAAGAACATAAAAACTGATACGACCACAGAATAAACTCTCAATCACCAAGCAAAAAAACAAAATTTGCATCAACATAAGCTTATTACAACTATGTTATAGCATGCATGTACTAATTAAAGTAAATTTAAAATATAATACCTTAGTTGATCATCCCAAATAGAGTAACATCGAGGCAAAATAGAGCTGAAGAAGACATCACCTGATAAATTTTAAAAAATTAACTCCACGACAAGAAGTTGATGCATGCTAATACTCTTCAATCGAAGTTCTTATTACAATTCAATAAAATGAAGAAAAAAATGAACTCACCATTTCACGAAACATACGATTGTTGACGGAACAACTCAAGATCTAAATACAATTTCAATCAAAATCTTATTTCCAGTGTGATACCTGCTTGAACAAAGTCTTTCTTAGGCTTTGTTCTAATTTGAATGTTCGAATGTTGAAATGAGAATTTTTTTTACCAAAGTTATGTTGATGAGATTCAAATTAGAGATTTCGTTCTTCCAAGAATCTTTACAAGAAAAAATTAACAATTACAAAGAACCCAATTGAGAAAGGGTAACAGAAGAATATAAAGAAAACAAAGGAAGAACACTTACAGTGATATGAAAAAGCACACATGAGCTTAGAGATGACGGATCTAGCTCTGACCGGCGACGATTTAAACAGGAAGCTCACTTTCCTAATCTCAAAAATCAGATTCCATCGGTGCATGTTTGGTCTCCTTCCACAATCTGGATAGATCCATATTTTTTAAGTTTTCATTTTTTTTTTCTTATTTTCTACTACCTGACGTTTTTCTCCAACTTTTTGTTTCCATTTTTTTGTTAATCAATAAATTGGCCCATGGCCATTTTGTTTAATTAAAAATAATGAAAGAAAGATGGAAATATTGAAATGTGTGCGTACATTGAAGTCTTACTATACTATCAAGGCATGCAAATCAATATACCTAAAAAGTTGTATTCTTTTATAGTACTTCCTCTATTTTATACATCCTTCATCAACTTTTAATTGTTATATTTAGTTTTTCAAAAAGTCAATTTGATCAATTTTCAAAGTAAAATAAGATTAAATTAATTTGATATTTTAAGAAAAATATTTGTATATTTTAAAACTATACAAAAAGTACTACAAATAGCCACATATGCATATTAATATGATAAAAAAATATATCGTAAATTGTTAGTCAAAGTTCTTATGTTTTACTCTAAAAAAAAAGAACATGACAATTAAAAGTGGACAAATGGAGTATTAGTTTATTATTATTCTAAATATAATTGTTGCATATCAATTTATCATTATACTAAATATAATTAATTTATATTAATTGATCACCTTACTAAATCAATAAAACTTTAATAACATTTTTTTTACTACTCTTGCAATTGATTTTATTTTTGAAAGTATTCATATTTGTTTGTATAATTCACAAGAAGTATTTTAAGGTGTGAATTAGAAAAATCATCTTCTTATTTATGTTTTTAAAGCACCGTAAAAAATTAATAGTGATCAACTAATATGAGACGAAAGGAGTATTTCACGTACACAATACTTTATTAAATATTATTTTATATTATATATTAATATAAGTGGCTTATGTTTATTATGAAAATTATAAAAGCATTACTGTTGGGACCACAAAATAACTTTATATTGTGATTAAAATAATTTCAAAATATTATATATTGTTTTTCATTTAATTTTTTGTTTATTTAATTTTTGTTGATATTTATATTTCATATAAAATATAACTCAATATAGGTTTTTTTTCATTTTAATATATCCGCGCAATGCGCGGGTACGTATACTAGTATATATAATAGGAGAGGTGATAGCGCCTACGTGTTAGCACCACAAAAAAATAGATTTTTTAAATAATTAAAAATTAATTACAAACATAAAAGGAAAAAAAAAACTAAAAACACGGTTTCAAATTTTAATTTTTTAAAAATGTATAACTTCCCACATTTTCTAAAAAGATAAAAATATGTATTACGGACAAAATCCAACTTTTACCACTTGAATTTTTTAAAAATATTTTTAAATGAACATTTAATATATAATAATTATAGGATTATTTCTAAAGAGAATATAATAATAATAATAATAATAATAGTAATAATCTCTCTCTCTATATAATAATAATAATAATAATAATAAATATAATAATAGTAA
>NW_006240005.1:3679-5199 GCF_000226075.1 Solanum tuberosum
GTAATTAGAATTAGAATGACACATGTCAACACCACAAAACAAAATAAAAAAAAATAAAAAAATTTAAACAAACTATTTAAAATACAAAAAAAAAATAAAAAAATACCAACGGACAAAAAATTAAAAATGTTTAAATAGGTTATAGTAATAGAAAATGTAACAAAGAAAAAATAAAATAAAAAACGTGCATCAATCATTTTAAATAAATAAATAGCAAAACTACCGCACATTAAAATTTAAAAAATCTGTTAAATGAAGATATGCTTTAGTTTTTAAAAAATAAAAAATTATTTTAAATGTGTTTTTTTCCAAAATAAGTAACCAACTCACGTAACTATTTTTAAAAAAAGGGCAAAGTAGTTACTTTTTGAATTTGAATTTAAAGTGGTTACCTAAAACTACTCTACCCATTATCTCTATTCCCTATATATACATAAATAAAGTTCATTAAAAAAATTAATTGATCTTATTTTTCTTCAAATGTGTAGTATTATTTGTTGAATTATTTCCATTCTTTTTATCTTCATCCTTTATGGAGCGAATAGGTAGATTATTTGTCGGCTAGCCGGAATTTTTTTTCTGAATATACTTGCAAATAACAAAGTGAAAGTTCAAGAAGAAGAAGAACAATATTTATCAAAATGGAAATCTTCTGCAAATGATGATATTGTTAGATCTATAATGTCTTTTGTGAATTTTTTTGGGTTCATTTCATTCAATTTGATTTGTTTGTGTCATATATTGTACTTAAATTCTTTAGGTTGAATGAGTTTTCTATGTTCTTTTTTAATTTACATTTGTAATCTTTGATAATTTTTACTGTGATTAATATTTTTTTGTTTACAATTGTGTTATTTTTTATTTAATTTAAGTGAAGTTATTCTAATACTTTTTATGTTATCATTTTCTGTTAATTTTTTCTATTCAATCATTTATATTAACATGTTTTTATATTATTGAATTATTTGAATCGAATAATTTTTTAATTTTATTATTTTTTGTTAATTTTTTATTCCATCATTTATACTAACATGTGTTTATTATTGAATTTTGGATATATTCTTCTTTAAATGTGTAATGTTGTCTGTTAAATTATTTCTATTCTTTTTATCTTTATCTTTTTATTTGGTGAATAGGTAAATTATTTGATGGCTAACCGAATAAAATTTGAATATATTTGTGAATAAAATAGTAGAAGTTCAAGAAAAGAAGAACAATATTTATCAAAGTGAAAATCCTCTGCAAATGATGATATTGTTAGATTTATAATGTCTTATTATTATTTTTTTCTTCAGTTTATTTCATTCAATTTGATTTGTTTTTGTCATATTTTGTACATAAATTCTTTAAATCAAATGATTGAACCATGAATCTATTCTTCTTCAAATGTGTAATGTTGTTTGTTAAATTAGTTTCATTCTTCTTATCTTCATTATTTATGGGGTGAATAGATAGATTATTTGATGGCTAGCCGAAGAAAATTTGAATATATTTGCAAATAAAAAAGTGGAAGTCCAAGA
>NW_006240005.1:5332-10998 GCF_000226075.1 Solanum tuberosum
TTTTTTGTGATATTATGTACTTAAATTCTTTAAATCAAATGAGTTTTATATTTTTATTTATTTACATTTGTAATCTTTGATATTTTTATGGCGATTAATATTTTTTTTAGATTGTACGCTATTTTTTAAATTTAATTTTAATGAAGTTATTCTAATACTTATTTTTTTTTCATTTTCTGTTAATTTTTACTCAATCATTTACACTAACATGTTTTTGATTGTTGGATTATTGGTAATATATTCACATTTTTAAAATGCTAAATATGTGCACTTGAATATCTTAATTGCTATGGAATTATTAATATAATGTATCGATAAATGTAGAATATCATGACTTATGCTTATTATTCCACTTTCTTATAGCTTTTTAGTAATATACTTGTGAGTGATAAAATATTAAAGTATGAACAAAATTTTGTTCATTTGTTCAGTTAAATGTTAATTAAAATATAATTTTTAAAAATTGTTACTATACATAAAATAAATGGGTTGTCTTTGAAATTTAGAACCTTCAAACCTATAGAATATACAACTATTCTAAAAATTAAATGTACAAAAAAGACTTCTTATATTAGAAGATATCAGAGAATTTGAAATTATTTTGTCGATACTGAAATAAATAATAGGTCATTTAGTTAATTAGAAATTACCATTTAATTAATAAGAGAATATGCACCATTGTATATGAGATCGAGACAAATAGTAACGTGTTTCAAAATATTAGATCAAAGCAAATTCAAAATTAAGATTATTTTTTATAACGTGGAATTCAGACATTTTTTAAAAATATAGAATTTATATAATCTTTTAAATAGTTAATTAGGAATTATAAAATTATTTTTAAAATGATAAGTTAGTTATTTTAAAATTATAAAAAAAAATTGTAATTTTTTAAATAATTGAGACTGACTCACGAATTTTTAAAAACTATTTAAATTTTTAAAAACAAGAATTACTATCCAATTTTTTTATTTTTACATTAGTTTTCTCCTATAAAAAGACAAATAAAAAAAGAATAAGAAAAATAAAAAGAGTAACCAACCTCACGAACCTTACCCCTATATCCCACCTAGGGGTGTTCATGGTTTGGATAAAAACCGATCCAAACCGAAAAATCAAATCAAATTGGTAAAATAAAATCGATTTTATTTGGGTTTGGTTTGGTTTGGTTTTAGATTTTGAAAACCGGTAGTATTTGGTTTGATTATGGTTTTATTCGAAAAAATCGAAGAAATATCTGAACCGAACCGATGAATTATATACATATATTTTATTAATATACATACTTAATATATTATTTTTATATATGTTTTCATTAAAATTTCTTTATACTTTACTTATTGAAAGCAAGAATGCCTAAGGCAAAAACATTTATCTTATTGATTTCATGTAATATGAGTGTCTATGAGACTATGACAATTCTTTGTGGGACTGAAAATGTTATTGTCTCTTCCTTCTAGGCCAATACAGTGAATTTTAAAGCTTTATTGATAGTAAATTCAGTGATTGAAAGTTCGATAATTTAAGTCATTCTAGCTATTTTTTATTTTGGATGGATTGTTGTCACTTTTTTCACATTTTGAATAAATTTTTTTTCTATTTTTGTGTATGGTTAATAATCAAAAAATCGAACCAAACCAAACTGAAACCGATAACCACCAAATCGATAAATGTATATTATATTTAGTTGGTTTGGTTTTGATAATTTTAAAACCGATTAAGTTGGTTTGATTTTGATTTTGACCAATAACCGATCCAAATCGACCTGTGAATACCCCTAATCCCACCCGTAAACAGTTTATAAAAAATAATTAAATTTTCTAATTCAAAGCAGTTATAACTTCTCAATTTTATCCTTAAATATATCCCCTACGTTTTCTGTCTCATCTTTTCTCTTTACTTTCTATCTTCTCAAATCACAATATTGACAGTGAGGAAATAGCTTGATTGTTCATACATAACTTTATGTAATTTATTAATTTTTAAATCAAATATATTAATATTGGTATACTATATAATAGTAACTCATGTTGATCTGTTTAACACGCCGATGAGACGAAGACAACACTTCTATTACACTCCGTTAAAGGTATGTAGACAGTGAAATTTTATTGATAAATTCATATTAAATTTTGGATTAATCCATAAATTCATGATATATTGACCAAGTCAAATTACTGGTTAATAAAGTCGGATTAATATTTAAGTCAAAATATATGACTTAAATAAAGTCCAAATCACATTTGGGTCAGTCCATTAAGTTGACAAGACAAGCCCAACTCATGTTCTTCAAGCCCAAGGACCAAAATTGCTTGGACAAAAATACCCCTAAAATCCTAGCTCAAGCCTATATAAAGAGGTCTTCATAAGACCAGAAGAAAGGAGGAAGAAAAGAAGAAGACACATAGAAATACATAGAGAATCATTGCTCTTCAGTGGTGATCTGCAAGTCTTCCGCATACAAAGAAGTCTTCGCTCCAAGTGTTGAGCTGCAAGTACAAAGAAGTCTTCGCTCCAAAAGTTGAGCCGCAAGTATTCCATCAAATCAAGAACATCATTGAAGAGAAGAATCAGGGGATTACATATCTTTTCTTAAAGATTTTATAAAGATTGTAACCTTCGCATAAATTCAAATACAAATATTGTTGTTTGCTTGCTATTTTCCTTTCCTATTTGCTATATTTCAGGATTGAAACTTTTAGACGCTTACAAATTGGCACGCCCAGTGGGACAATCTTTACCTCTCATCTCTTTCTCTTTAAGAAAATCAAAGTTCAAAAACGCCGAGATGACTTCAAAGAAGATCAACTCAAAATCTGCATCTGCATTTAAATCTGGATCTGCATCTGTATCTGCATCTGCATCCGCAAAAAATTGATGGATCCAAATTTTGCATTGGTGAGGAAAACATCCTTGATATTACTGCGGGAAGCATGAGACCTGTCACAAGGAACCAAGCCAAATTGCTACGACAACAAGCCTCCCAAGTGCCGTCCGAATCTGCTGCTATTGTCTTTGGTTCATCTCCAAAATGTGTAAAGTCTCCTGCAAAAGCCGCAAAAGAATCCATCGCTGAAATGGTCGAGAGGGTTCTTGCCCGATTGAGCCTATCTATATCCAAAAAGTCATTCGCTGCAGCCGTCAATGATGTCTTAAGCACAGGATCTACCCCACACAACATGTTTGCATATCATGTTTGGGAAAATCAATATTATTCTCCATCACCTACGATGATAATGCACACGATGGTGGTCGAAACTTCTACCATAGAAGAACAACTTGCATATTTGACGAAAGCAGTTGAAGGCCTATCAAAGCACATCAAAGGTCAAGACGTCTAAATTACCAAGTTGACAAACATGATGGAGAATATGGAGAAAAGAGAATCGACTCAATTATGTGAAAATCTTCATAAAACTCAGGAGAAAACAGAGTCCTTCACAAAACAAGAAACAATCATCGAGTAGTTTCAAGTGTTTGCCGAAGGTCTGATTCATGTTGACAAATTGAAGGATTTCATCAAAGAGGCTATCAAAGATAAATCTGAGTCCACGTCCAAGTCTTCTCTCATATATTTAAAGTCGTATTCCCAAAGTGGTACATCTCCACCAAAGACACAATCGCTAAAATATTACACCAAGTATGATTCGTCGTCAAAATCGCAACTACAAACGAAGATGCACCAAGTGATTCTTCATCAATTATGGATTATCCCTCATTTTTATGGTGTGATATTGAGGCTGTCTTCGGTCCATCGTAAACCTACAAAAAAAGAAGAAGGAAAAGTGATGTGTCTCACGGTGCCAATTGCACGAAGCTTCAAATCGGCATGGTAAAAATTGTGGCATATGCTCTCGCGCTCGTCATGATGAATATGGTTGTATTGACTTAAGAGATTCTTGTTCTTTCTCCATGTAGATGATGACAAAATTCTCAATCAATATGCGGCTCTTCGGCGAAGATGCAGAGAAGTGAACTCATGGATGTTGTCCAAAGTCAATTGGATCGCTAACTTTAAAAATATCAATTTTGGTGAATTCATAAGAACTTTGAATTTGATTTTTGGATAGGTTGTAGAATTAAGAGTCTATTTTCTATCTAATCAACTAGCTCTCCATTCGAGCTCTCCTACACCAAGATGCAAACGTTTTGGTGAGACTCCACAATCTGCAAAACAATAATGCAGAATTGAAGACCAACTTCAAAAATTAATTCTCATCAATTCATGAAGAGTTTTACCTTGATTTTTGGATATGTTGTAGACTTTGATGTCTAGTTTCCATAGAAACAAGTCGCTCGTCATTCGGAATCTCCTACAGCAAGATAGAGACGTTTTGGTGGGACTGCATAGAGCTATAAAAAAAGAAGACAGATTTGATACCAAACTTCAAAAATCAATTTCCGTTAATTCAGAAGGGTTTTGATTTTGAATTTTGGATATGTCGTAACCCTATGAGTCTAGTTTCTGAAACATCAAACGGATCATGATTTCGATATTTCTACAACAAGTTATGGACTTTCTATCGGATACGTGCTGTGCTGAAAAAAAGGTGACGAAAATTGAGTTTGGTATGCCTCAAGTTGACAATCAATCATTGTAAGACCATGTGTATTTATAGAAATCAAAAGTACATAAATTGTGTTCCTACAAATTATGGAAAAACCATATTTAAAACAAAATTATGGTAAATTTTCCTAGGAACCAAATTATGGTAAGTTTCTATAGGAATCAAGTTATGGAAAATTCCATTGGATTCAAGTTATGGAAAATTTCCATTGGAATCAAATATGGAAAGTTTTGAAAGACTCCATAAAAAAAAAATATTTCACGAATGCTTTAAGCCTTGTTTTTAATGGTTGGACACCGCAACAAGCCTCGAAGCAGGGGGCATTTGTAGACAGTGAAATTTTATTGATACGCTCCAAAAGTTGAGCCGCAAGTATTCCATCAAATCAAGAACATCATTGAAGAGAAGAATCAGGGGATTATATATCTTTTCTTAAAGATTTTATAAAGATTGTAACCTTCGCATAAATTCAAATACAAATATTGTTGTTTGCTTGTATTTTCCTTTCCTGTTTGCTATATTTCAGGATTGAAACTTTAGACGCTTACAAGGTACTTTCATATTTTTCTTCGCCACTTTTTTTTATGAACTACTTGAATTGATTTTCAGAAAGAGTCGATCTGTGCTTGGATGCTCAATGCTTGAATACATGTCAATAATTATTCGATTTTCTTATGCATATTTTGGTTTTAGATAACAAATGTAGGCATCTAAGAATGAGTTTAATTTCATTGTTTAGGAATTCTTATTTCTTATGCCCCATCTTTTTCTCTATGTGTCCAGGTGTGCTCCCCCAATTCAAGGACAAACATTTGTTATTTTCCAATAAGTATTATCTTCTTAAATAAGAAATATGAAGTTAAAAAAAATGCACAATATCCACAAATATAATAAATTCTACTTATATATAAAGGGAGTTTATGATGGGACATTTCAATGTCCCATCATAAACTCCCTATATAATATTCTATATAATAATATAATATAATAAATCATTTTTTCTATTATATAATATATATAATATATATTTATTTTCTAAGGGAGTTTATATAATATAGGGAAAAGGGTCAAAAATACCCCTCAACTTTAGTTTATTAG
>NW_006240005.1:12072-25408 GCF_000226075.1 Solanum tuberosum
CTCCAAATTTCATTTGTGTCACATAAATTGAGACAACAAAAATAACATATATTGGGTCCATTTTTAATTTATTTGTCTTATTTTTTTAAATTTTTTATATTTAAAAATTGCGTAAAAATACTATAAATCATGATAATTGACAACATAAAATATTTCAAAAATAAATACATTTAAAAAAATTCGATTGATTCTTGAAATTAATCTATCGTTAAAAATTATGTATAAAATACAATAAATCGTGATAATTGACAACTTAAAATATTTATTAAAAAAACAGAAAAAAAAATTGACTGATTCTTAAAATTAAATCGTGATAATTGACAACATAAAATTGTTCAAAAATGTTGTATGTGGGTAGTCTTATTGTGCCTTGAATAGCGTTAAAGAAAGTACAAGTTTGTGATAAAAAAACTTATTCCTTTATCCACGCAAATAATCGCTTCAAAAATTTCGTTATTAGCCCCAAAACATACCATTTATGTTATTGGGCCCGTGCATAGCACGGGCAACAAAATCTAGTAAATAAAAATAAAATCCAGTTTAAAAAATATCTATTTTGCAAAAAAGTGTCAAATATCAATATCACAAAAAAATACTTTTTTTTTTAATTTCAAAAACTAATATCAAGAAAAAGGAGTGTTAACATAACTTTTCAAGAACTATCCGTTTCAAACAAAATATGTTCACGCTCTCGATTAACCGGCAGTCATAAAATTAGATGAAATCTTCATATTCACGGTCAGATATATATATGATATGAATTATGATTTGACATCTATTATTGCTTTGTTTGTGATTTTTATGCAAATTGTTATATTAGATATAGGGAAGAGTATTACATAGGGGTTCAATCTTTGTCCAAGCTGCATCAGAGGTATTGTCTTTCTAACACACAAATTTTCTTCAATTTTGCATCAATGCTAGATATAAAACAGTGCTTAAAATTTCTTTTGCAGATTTTGACTATCTTTTATTGTAATATAAATTAATAACTAATTATATGTCCTAAAATTTTGGTAACCTATTTCTTTTGCAAATTTTTGGCATTTTTTTAATGATTTATTTAATACAATAAATATTTGAATATATCACTCAAAAATTTGGTAATTGATTATATTTTCATTAATTTGGTAACTAAAACTGACGCATAACTAATTCTTAGTTTAAAGAATATATATATTATATATATATATAAAAGGAGAAGAAAAAATGACACATGTCAGCATTGGTCTTGGCATGTATGCAGGCAAAACAGTGCAGCTGTGCAACTATGAGTTAGTGGGCAGCAAAAGAGTTCAAGATGCTTGGGTGTTGGCAAGGCAACTTGAATGTACAAGGCTTACGTGTGGGCAAAGTCGTCGGCAAGACAAGGCGGTGTGTTGGCTTGACAAGGCAAGGCTGTGGACTTGACGTTGGCAAGACAAAAGCTGAAATAAAACTAAGTTTTGGAAGCATGCTGAAATATTCTAAGTGTTGGAAGCAGGCTGAAATAATTCTACGTGTTAGAATGTTGTAAATTCGGTTAAGTGTTAGAATGTATTTTAATTCAAAATATATTCTATCTCTTAGAATATTTAGTGCTGGAACTTAGTTTGAATTCTGTGAGGACAAGTGTTAGACACATGTCAAATGTAACCGCCGATGTAACTGCTGTAACTGCCTTGTGCATAAATTTTATAAAGGGGTGGAAATTCGTCTAAGGTAGACAGAGAAGGTTCTGGCCTTAGACAAATTCGTGACACCTTTCCTTGTATTGATTTTGATATTAATAAAGGTTGGGAAGAGTTCCCGTATGTTGGTTGTGTCGTTACTTTGATTCGTTGCCTAAAAACTAAGTTAAGTATTTCTATACTTAGCCAAATTCGTGAGAGTGTAAGGCTGAAGTTTACAAGAGTTGTAGACTGCCTAGGAGTGGTGTTAAAGAAAAAAATTGCATTGTTGAAAAATATGATGATAGTTAGATATTTCTTAACTTGAGATATTTTAATGCGTTTAATCCAATTTTTGAATTCAAGTGTTAAACTATATATCTTTTTCTGCTTATGCTGTTGAATACCAAAAGTGAGATTTGGGGGATTCTTGGAGTAGAATAGCAATCCCAAATCTACTTGAATTAATGACAAGGTATGTATTTATATTTCATATATTTGAAATTTACATAGTTTGTTCACTTGATTAATAATTCATTTCTTTAATTTTTGTGCTTAATATTAATCTTAGCACAAGGTAAAAGAGAAATAAAAAAAGAATAAAGAGTAATATTGGATATGGAAAAAATGTGACATTTGTTAATTTATTAAAATTTATGAAGGTGAAGACTAAACAACTACAAGTCTACATGTGTGTATATTTTCTTTTTAATGTTATATGAAATAAGAATTTGAACAAAACATTTTTAATTTCCATTATATATTATAGCGATGGTAATTGTTGGGTAAATTTAATTATTTTGGGCAATAGAAAGAGTATTAAAAATTGACTTGAGAAATTTACTAGGATGACTGCTAGCACAAAATACTATCTATTGTTATATTATATTCATATCAATTTTTTTTTTCTATTTTCTTATAATAATTGAATGTTATATTTAATGGGGCATGATATTATCCTTGCACTCTAGCTTATTGGTTAAAACTATATATATATATATATATATATATATATAATATAATGTAGTTTTTTTGTCATTTAAATGCATGTGATATTCAAATGATACTAGTTAAATTTATGGTGTGTATGAATCATGTCTTTTTATACATCGTTTGTATTGGTTGATTATAATGTTTTATAATCTTGGTATGTAGGTGTTCAAGTCACACATCAACTTTGGCGTGATTATTGCACAGACAAATAACTTTTATATACAAGTCAAGTTTCACTTGCTTTTTCGTTTTCTCTAAAAATAAAATATCATAACAAAGAATAATTCAATTACTTTTCTTATTTAAAGCTTCAAATATTACTTTTCTTATTGTATAAGGTAGTATTTATATTTGAAGGAATGTCATTAGTGTTGTTAAGTAATACAATAATCGGAATAATCTAATGTCTTCTTCAAAAAATTTAACTTCTTTTGCATTATCCATGAGAAAATACCACTTGCAATTTCGGATAATTGATGAAAGTGTTATTGTAAGTTTTTTTTTCATATCAATTATTTTTTAAGACTCAAATATATAGATATATCTAATAGGGTATGTATGATAAAAGCTTAATATTTTTAAATCTCATATAAAATAAATATTTGAGTTGAATACTTTTATTGAACAAAGTTATCTACATAGCACTCACATTAAGCAAAAATATTATTATAATGGCAATGATGAATTTAGAGAAAAAAAAATGTCATTGCAATTGGTTATTCCCTCCCTGTGATAACAATAATTACAAAAATATATTTCCTAACTTTTTTATATAATTATATGATTTTGTGAAATATAATATAATTTATATATGATTTTATGAAAAATTGAAAAATAAAAATAAAAACTTGAATAGCATGTGCCTACAATTTGATAGTCAAGAGATTAAAACTTCTTAGTTTTATGGTAATCATTATCATATTCGTAGATATTTACATTTTATTATTTTGATCTAACGATTAAATTTTCTTATAAT
This sequence comes from Solanum tuberosum, assembly GCF_000226075.1. Taxonomy (NCBI): domain Eukaryota; kingdom Viridiplantae; phylum Streptophyta; class Magnoliopsida; order Solanales; family Solanaceae; genus Solanum; species Solanum tuberosum. Next base: position 15,691 of record NW_006240005.1, read on the forward strand.
TTCCTTATTCTAACAAGAGGATAATATGGACTTTGTGAGTATATTTATGATTTTGAATAATTTGAAAAATAAATAAATAAAATAATGCTAAAAATTATGTTTGTCAAATTTAGACAATGATAAGCTTATATATTGACTTATTTTCATAAATATTCTATTATAACCTGTTAAAATGTTAAATGCTAACATTCTCTCATATAGACTTTATAATATCATTTTATAATAAGTTGAATTTTGAAATTATCGATAAATTATTTACGATAATATTTATCAACTAACCGCGCAACTCGTGGGTATGTATACTAGTATATATAAAAGAGAACCTTAGGCCCGCCTACGTGGCGCCACCACAAACCAAAATTTCCTTTTAATTTATTTATTTCCAAAACTAGCCTTCCCTTTTCATGAAAAGTTGTGACTTTTATGAAGAGTTGTTACTTCAATGAAGATTTGCGACTTTTATGAAAAGTTGTAACTTTTATGAAGAGTTGTGACTTTAATGAAGAGTTGCGACTTTTATTAAAAGTTGTGACTTTTATGAAAGGTTGTGACCTTTCCGAAGGGTTGCAACTTTTCCAAATAGTTGTAACCTTTCTGATAAGGCACAATAAACATTTGTTCACACTACCCTTTGTTGTCTATAAATACAGAGATTTCTTCTCATTTTAAAACAACGAAAATTCTGAACCTCCTCTTCTTCTTCTTTTGGTCATGTTGAGTGGTTTACTGACACCATTGCTTATGTTACAGATCCTGGTATGTTTTTTTACAGTCATTAATTTATGCTTATGTTATAAAGGATAAATGATAAGATGTAATAATTTTCATTTTCCTTTACATTATTAATGTTTGTTACTACTAATCTTGTATGAAAGATAATATTGTGTTTTAATTTTAATGACGGATAGGTTTTACATATTATTTTATAAATTCCGTGATATTAAATTTCCACGTGAAGCGCGGGTAATTTTACCAGTACATATCATAACTACAATACATTACATTGACAAACTCATTAATTATGTGGTCTTGAATAAATTAATGTTTGTATATGGCTTAATTATGTGTCATTTTTTCAAATTTTTGAGATTCAATTAAGTTATTTTTACCACAATTTATTTTCTAAGTCTTTCAAAGACATTGAATTATCAAGTATTGTAATTATTGTATTTTTGACGTAGTTTTCAATATATACATTTTATTTTTAAAAAAAAGTTCATGCTTGAATTCAAAGTTAAGATTAATTTATTTTACCCTCAAAATTTGAACTATGCAACATAATTGAGAAAGACAGAGCACTTGCTAGCTATTCTCTTCAAGAAAAATAACATATAGTAATAATTAAAAAAAATAAAAACTAGAACCTGAAAGCACGATAGTGTGTACACAAATTTTAGCTCTATTTTGTGAAGACAATTATTAAAGAAAATGAAATAATACATATGTTTTAACACAAACACAACATTTAGGTGTAGGATTTCACATTTAGAGAGAATAAAATTTATCCTCTTGCATTTATTATGATCTTATTGTCTCGACAACAATCAACCAACAACATGATAATTCTAATAATCTTCCTATAAGGAAGAACATAAATTATCAATCAAAGGTACCTACGATAAAATATTCTATACTTAGTCTCAAGTTCATTTTCAAGTTCAGCTTCTCTCTTCAAATAAAGAATCTCATGTCTTGTTATCAATAAAGCCAACATTCTGGCCTTGCGTATTAATCTAGCCTCATGTATCTGAGCATCAATGTCCCTCAAATGATGTCTCAAATTCTCCAAATCCGTGCAAATCTCGCGCTTCCTGTCACCGTTATCATCAGATGACAATTCCATTTTCACAATAAATTAGTCACTGGACAACAAACAAAAAAATAAGAAAAAGATTAGTTTTTACAACCATCTTCTCTGTAATAACAATTTATGATAATAACAATTTTTTTTTAAAAAAATAGATTTTTATGTTGAGCCTCTGGGTATTTATAAGGGATTGTGGTCTTGATATTGTAAGTCACAAAATAGGTTAGCGTTACAATGTTAAATCTGGGGGAAAAAACTCTAAATTACCCTTATTTATGAAGAAAATAATTAAAAATTCAAATTTCTTCGGTCAAATACATGAAAATCACCAATTTAAATATTATCACATTAAATTTTTGCACCAATTGTTCAACAAACGTTATCTATCATTACTTTTATTAACTTTTTGTTGAAAAAACATAAAATGAAAAATTAACAGTCAAAACTACACTTAATTTAAAGTGTTATGATTTTTTGAGTTTTATGCCTAAATTGTCTTGTGTGTGAGTTTACTACTTAAAACTATCATCAACATTTTATCATGACTAAAAAACAAACATGATATGTTTGTAATTGGAAATGTATCTAGCTTGTTGTGATAATATATTCATACATTAATTTCGAATAGAAAATACACTAGAATTTTAACCAATGCAAATTATAAGTTTAACCCCCGTAATTTATCATTTTTTTTAGTACTAGGTCAGGATATTAAGTCAAAAGAAAGCTGAAAATTACTATATTTACTATCTTTATATCAACAATCAATTTGAATATTTTATCTTAATATCGAATCTAAAGAAATATTCAAACTATATAGTATATATATGACTTGAAACAAACACAACAAACTAGCTAGTTATTCAATATGTTATAAGAACTAATGGATCGAGTTTCAATATAAAATTAGCATAATAAGTTTTAATTTGGAGTTGAGATTTAGGTGTGAATTATATGTGTTGACTTATAGCCATTTTCACCGTCCTGGATTCTACATGAAATAATTATTTAAACTTGATATAAAATATATGTTCGGTATGCTTTAATCTTTTTTGATTTATTTTTATAAAATTTAAATCTTACATAGTTATTTGAGCACCTTTATAAATTTATATAAGTCTTTGATTTTTATTTTTATAAGAAGAAGCATAAAATCGATTCGGTAAAATTTAATTGCTCAGCAAATTGTGTTTTTTTTAAATCATTGACATCCCTAAATTTACACACCTACTCTATTTAATATATCAACCTATTTTCACTCTATATTTTTTTTTTTAATTATTTTGAAATAATTTTTGTGAATTATATAAATTTAATTCAAGTGGGTCACATGAATTGGGAAAAAAATACAAGTCTTTGTTAATGTTAAATAAAGGCCAAACCCATCGGTTGCCCCCTAAAGTTGGCACTAAGTTTCACTTAGACACCTCAACTTGGTGATGTTCAGTTTAGGCACCTCTTTTAGGGCCCCGTTGTGTCATTTTGACACTTTTTGCTGACATGTCAAAGTGAGTGTGAATTACACTCAACAATAGAACGTGAAAGACTCAATTTAACTATTTTTTATTTTATTTTCTCATCTTCTTCTCCATTTTTCCAGCTACCAACTCCCACCATTTTTTGAAGCTTAAACTCCTTCAATGGAGGTCGAACATTTTTTATTCAAATCCGTTTTCAAGTCATTTTTCTTCTTCTTCATTGTATTACTTTTCTAAATCTACAATCCCCTCGATCCACCTTTTTACCGTAAAAATAAATACTAACACTCATATTTCATATTTATTCTCTTTCTTTCTTCCTCTCCCTCTTTTCTTCCCACAAAACAACACTAAAAGGAGAGGAGAAAAAAAGAAATCCGAAACAATTTTAAAAGTTGATTAAACAGAATAAAAAATTGTTGGGTGTAGTAGAGATGACAACTACCTTCGGGGAGGGGGGTTAAATCGATATTTTTAGAATAATATTTTTATTTTATTTACTAAATAGATTTTAAAATTATTTTTAACTTAAAGTTACACATGTAATCATTTAATTGGTTGTTTGCCACATCATCAACGAGTGTATTGCACTCTTCTTCAGCTTTTTTCTTATTGTCAAAAAAGTGTCAAAATGACATAGCGGAACCTATATATGGTGTCTGAAATGTACATCGCCCAATTGAGGTGTATAAGTGAAACATGGTGCCAACTTTAGGGGGCCATCGATGGGTTTGACCTTAAATAAATGGTGTTATTTACCATAATTTAAATGTATTTTTCACCCATATTGTGACCAATTTGAATTATTACATAAAATTAATTAGTTGTATTGATTATCCACTTGAATTACTAAATAGGACTTAGGAGTAATAATTTCGAGGATCAAATACTGAGAATCTTTTTAATCCATCTTTTTTTTCTTCTGCCGATTTAAAAATACAACTAGATGAAATTAGAATACAAGGATCAAGAGCTGACTAATTAATGAAGTAAGAGATAATGGTAAAAATAATAATACTAGATGTATTATTTTCTTTCGAGATTTTTACTTGAATGATTACATAATGCGTTTTCTATCTAATCTATCATCAATTATATTTATCAAAACACATCTCGAAACTAATGAGTCAGATATGACCACGTGGATAAAACTTCATGAGTAAATTAAGTTGTCACACATTTTTTGTCGATTGTATTAAAATACTTGGTCTAATCAGATTTGAATTCAACATGTATTTTGATAAATAATTGATAAGATAGTTCAAATAAGAAATACAGACAGACACTTGATAGTTCAGGTACAAAATTCACAATAATAATGATACTTCAAATATGTTTTTGATCATCAATTCCTTTATTTGATAATCAAAGGGGCGGAGTAAACTTAGGGTCAGGATGAACCCCATTCGAACGAAAAATTATATTATTTATATATAGATAACATTATTTTTTAATGTATATATAGACATATAGTATAGTAGACATTGAAATTCCTTCGACTAGATTGCGTACTTATTGCTTCAAATTTTAAATCTCCTTAATAAAAATCTTAGCTCCGCTACTGAGCGTATCACATGTACCCTAGAATAGAAAATGCAGTAGGGTTTTGAATCTTATGAAGAAATAATTCTATAAATACTCACATCCATAGCACACAAAATAAACACTTGAATTAGGATCTCTCTCTACAAAATATTATGGGGTTCTTCAACAACCATTTATTTCTGGCCATTTTCATGCTTCTCATGGTTGCAACCAACAAAGGTACTTAACCTTTTGAAATTATGAATACATGATTTAATATTAATATTTTTTCACATATATATTATGTTCTACTCAAATCGGACTTGACTTTAATATCATATTGAATTAAGATCTGACCTTAGTTCACACCTTAAAAGATGGTTAAAAAGGAGAAGAATTATCCAAATCTTATTAGAAATCCATTGTTCTCTTGTTTCAGCGATGCAAAATTCATTCCATTCATCAATATATATTACATGAACCTCTTCATCTAAAAAGAGGTTAATTATTAGTTATATATTATTTTAATGTGTCAATTTTTTTAAAAACTTATGATATTGAAAAGTGATGTGCGTTAAGGCAATAAATTGATGCCAAGTTCCTAGCCAACATGTAGCCCTATGTCCAGATTTTTGCAACAATGTTTGTCGTTACTATGAAGGCGGTGTCAGTGAGGAATGCTTTGGCTATCAGTGCTATTGCACCATTGCTTGTTAAGACATGTAGGAGGCTTACACAACGGGCTATTAGATCAGTTGGTAGAGCGTCCCCTATCAAATGGTTGTCATGTTAAATATAGAAGCAGAAACAAGTTGTTAGCTTTATTTAATTTCTATTTACATTCCATGTATGTTCTTTAGTTTGATAAGTCAAACCGATAATACATAAAATCGAATAAAATCGATCGATGGTGTGAAACTTTTAGAGAAATTGTGTAGGTAGCTCGACCCAAAATAAATAATAATATTATACCTTGTTAAGAGTATTTTTATATTTTTTTATTCCAATAATTGATATCAAGACTAATGATTTGACAAAGTGAATACGAAGATTGTGGAGTGACAATGTGAGGCCCATCTTAGTGCCTTTTCTCATTTACAGATCAGTTTATTGTCAATTTTGGAGATGCATAAACAAAAAAGTAGTTTGCAGTGTTCTTTGGTAATCTTAAATAGTCATATGATTTGGATGACACACAATTTATTAATCTATATATAAGTCTATAAAGTGACGAGTCATGTATATGTAGAACATAATTCGTTCAAAAGGGAGATGGTGAGGTAGGAGTATATTATTAAATCTATATTGGTAAAAGTATAAAAAAAAAACATACATCTTATAAGATGAAATAATATTTTCAATAATCTAAGACCTCTTTAAGAAAAATCGTGTGAACTCAACTAAAGCAATTAATACCATATTATATTAAAAGTGTTTTCAATTTACTAACCCCACATAAAGTGCCTCCCAAACAAGTAAACCTGTTTATATTTTCAAATAATTAAGTTACAAATCTATACTCAAATAATAAAATAGCAAAATGTTCACCTTGTAATTCCCTCCTCAATTTCCCCTACTCTTACGCCTAACTTTAAAAAAAAAGTGGAATTTGGGAGTACGATAGTGTGTACACAAATCTTACATCTATCTTGTGAAGACAATTATTAGGGAAAATGAAAAACATACACATGCTTCAACACATCATATAGGTATAGGATTTAAAATCTAGAGAGAATAAATTTATTCTCTTGCATATATTATAATTTCTTTCTCCCGATAACAATCAACCAACAACATAACAATTCTTATAATCTTCCCATAGGGAAGAAAATAAATTATCGAATGTATCTACGATAAAAGGTGTTATAATAAGTTTTCAGTTCATTTTCCAGCTCAGTTTCTCTCCGTAAATAAGAATTATGTCTTGTTATCATTAAATCCACCACTTCAGTCTTGATGCGTAATCTAGCATCTTGTAGCATATCATTGATGTTTCTTAAATGATGTCTCAAATTCTCCAACTCCGTGCAAATCTCCCGCCTTCTATCGCCGTCATCATTTTTTTAAAATCAAAGTTGGGCTCCAAGGCCCTATTATAGAAAATCAACAACTATTTACAAGCAGGGGCGGACCTACGTTGATCTTAGGGGGTTCACCCGAACCCCCTCATCGAAAAATTACACGGTATATATAAAGAAAACTTCTGATTTTAAGCGTATAGATACTAAAATGAACCCCCTCAACAACCAAAAGAGGAGCACGGCACACTGGTAAGGGGGTTCATTTCTAAACCACAGGTTCCGAGTTCGATTCTCGGTGAGTGCAACAAGTTTTAACTTTTTTTATTGCTTTGAAAAGGCTGAGATGGGCTCAGTTTTGGGCTTAGAATACCCAATAAAAGGCCTCATTATTTTTTAATTCAATCTAAAGCTATATTATTTTTATTTTTTTTTAATTTTTTTCTTTTTATGTTATCTCTTTTTCTCAATTTATCTTTGTTTAAATTTATTAGCCACATTTTTTATATTTTTGTCTTTTATTCTTCTTATTTATATTGCTCATTTTATTTCCACATAACTCTCTTCTCATGTACTAACTTAAAGAAACTCTTTGAGAAAATGATGTATTGTTATTAAATTTAAAATTGAATTAGAAAATTATTATATAAAATAAAGTAAATTAAGATTAATCGAATGGAAAATTTTAAAAGTTGTGAATATTCTTTTAATAAAATCTATTTAATTGAATTCTTTCTTAATGTTATTGTATCTCTTTCTTACTATTTTCAAGTCAATTCTAAAGAGATTAAAACTAAACTAAACTTATTTGATTGGTTCATAATTTGTTTTTTTAAACAAATGATTAACCTAGTAAATTGAATTAAATGAACTAAAAAAATCGACGATGTCATTTATTTATTTTCGGAATATGCACTATAATATTAGTAACTCGATCTTTACACCTTTCTAAAGAATCTTGATGGTTTTTAAAGTAACATATGATTAAATGTGCACTAATTCAAAAATTAGAAAAAAATCTAAAAAGTAGAATACTGCAAAATAAAAGGAAAGACACTAGAAAATTTAAAAGCTCGATGGATCAGGGTAAAAGTAGGAAGAACATAAACACAACATGACAATATAAGATAAATTTAGCGGATTAAAATTTTCCTCCCATGTCACTCGATTTTTCATCTTGTAACTTTTACGTGTTACTTCTTTATACTTCGAACCCCCTCAACAAAAATTCTAGATCCGCCACTGTTTACAAGGGCTGGTCCAAAAGTGACACAGCCCAAAATAAAGAAGAAAACAAAAAAAATTAAGCTAAGAAAAATTAGGAAAGAGCACTGAAGGAATTGAAGGGACAAAGTGTGCTTGGATGAAGATTTCAAACAAGCTCAAATGCTGCCATACACCTTCGATTTCGAGGCCAGCCTACCAAGATGAAGATCGTGTAATCCCAGATCGAAGAATCAGTGATCTAGTTTGGGGTTCATCTCCTCGGGCAATCAACGACCTTTGGTTTGAAGCTGCAGATGAAGCTCCACCTGTGAGATCTGTTCATCCGGAGGTTTGAGAGATGTATCTGCCTCTTCTATAGACAATAAGTGCTAACATTGATTAGAGATCCCACAAAGATTTCATCGTTAAAGTTGTGTCTTCTTGGTGACCCCGGCCAAAATTTGAAAATGACGCTTGTAGCTGACCCACAGTCGACTTGCTGATACCAGGTAAACTCCTAATAGTAGAAATTATTTCAATCTTAATATCTATACTTCACTGGACTGAATTCCACAGTTGGAATTAATACCACCAATAAAAGTTTAGATATTGCCATCGATAATAATTTCAAAACTATTACAATTAGTGATATAAGTAATCTGAATCTAGCTAAGCTTATAGATAATTAACTATTTAAAAGTTTAAAGCCATGATTTAGTACCATATGAACACCTCAAAGCTCTCACCAGGTGCAAGTACTGTCAACCAAACGAAATTGCTTCAGACTTAAAACATTCCCAATAATTTTAACATCTATAGCTTCACTTATGATTCAGATAGTAACATTGTAAGAATAGTCCTAAAAAATCAGTCTCCTATTGAGCAGTACTGTTGATATGTTTTGTCCTAATGTAAGGGGTGTTTCCTTTGTCCATCATGATGATTTTCCTTCCTTCACTAGGGACATCTTGATCTGAATTAAATTCATATGTACCTGCAAAATTGAAAACCAAGTTAGCAAAAAAATCAGCAAGAGTATTTCCCTCCCTTAAGGAATGTTGTACTCTTACTGAAATGAGATCTCTTATTCTGTGAATTGAGCCAACCTCAATACTCACACTTCAAGGAATTTTCCAGACTCCATTATTGATGTTAACCATTGCTAAAGAATCAGTCTCAATAATAATGTTAGAGTAATGATTCTCTAAACAATATTGTAAATCCCTACAAAAAACTGCTAAATTGTGGCGGTTAATTTATAGGGGTCATAACAAACCCCTACTACACATTCAATTTGTGGCATTTATGCTAACCTCTGCAAAATAATTCATTTTATGGCGGTTTTAGTGTGGAGGTTGTAAAAGACCTCCTTTATAAATTCAATTTGTGGTGTTTGTGCCAACCTCCATAAAATAATTCTTTTTATGGCGGTTTAAGTGTGGAGGTTGTAAAAGACCCCCACTATAAATTCAATTTGTAGCATGTGTTTCAACCTCCCCAAAATTATTCTTGTTATGATGATATTTTTTGGGGGGCTTTTGCACTACAAAAGAACAGAACGAGCATGGCGATTTATTTCACATATAACGGCGGTTTATAATTAACAATCATAATTTTTTTGCACTTGATAATGACTTATCTAATTTGTATTACGGTGATTTCAAATCGACATAAAATGTATATTT
>NW_006240006.1:0-25292 GCF_000226075.1 Solanum tuberosum
GATGGAATGTGTTAAAGCTTGTGGATAAATGGAAAAAAATGTTTTCTTGGGTACCTTGGTCGTAGTATGCATACGCTGTTTTTGAGGGTCAAATGGCGTATGCTTGCATCTTGTAATGCATAAAGGCTTTTCTGGGATAAGTTAACTTAATACTTGGTGTGTTCCTGATTGTTTGTACTGATTAATGGCTGCAAATTATGTGCATTTTGATTATCAGCTAATGATCTATGCAATTCAGCCTACACTTATTCAGTAGATATTTAGTTCTTGTTGTCACTCGATAAGCAATAAATCAATCACTTTGATGCACAGAGGTGGAGATTGGAAGACTGGCGGTAGCTGTCATCTGGAGACATTACCTGACTTATTATCACCCCAAGAGTCATTGAGGAACTCGTTTGAATATATGACGGTCATTCATGTCCTATCACAGCTCTCTAACAAATCAAAGGCTAGGAATATGAGTTTACTGAATGTAACAGGAATGACATCTAGGAGAAGAGATGGTCACTTGTCTTTGTATTATTTAGGCCCTAAGGTAGGACCAGTTTCTCCCCACAAGCAAGACTGCAGCCACTGGTGTCTCCCCGGTGTCCCTGATTCATGGAACGAGCTTCTCTATGCAATCCTCCTCAAACAGGAGTTAGCTCAGGAAAAAATCTCCAAATCCACGTCTCAATCTGCGGAATGACAGCAGAGAGGTCATCTCAACTATGTCAACATGTTTCCTCCAACATTCAAGTGTTGCACCATCCCGGTACCCTTGCAGCTCACGACCATTAGAAATTGTACTTTGGAGAGGAAACTTGAGCCAGAACAATCAAAGTGTCCAATGCTCATTGTATCAAATGAATGTGCCATCCAGAACAATCAAAGTATCCAATGCTCATTGTATCAAATGAATGTGTCATTCTTCGAGATCAATTTGAAAGTAAAAGGACATCCTCACATTTAGTTGATGGGATCCTTCCTAGGTTCCAGTTTCAGTTACATTTATCATAGAATTGTTTTCCTGAGTCCTTTTTAGTCTGTCAGCACTCAGGAGTAAAATTTAGGCTTCAGTTCACGAATATGTCAAAAGTGTAAAGAGCATCGTGAACTGTATAGATTTAGAGACATTTTACAGTTTGACAATTCAGTGTGTAAATACTGATCCTCTGTGATAGTAAAGAACAAGCAAGTTCAAGTCGGCTCTATGAAGGATGAGGAAAAATATTGCGACAGCACTAGCCATGTAATTTTTTATTCCAATTGCAACGATAATTTGTATAGCCAATTACAATGTATTTAGTTGTTGGTAATGCATCTTTATTTTATCAAATTCTCATGGAATCAGTCAAATTGCAGCAATCAAATTATTACTCATGATAATGTTGTTGTCTAGTACATGTTGATTTTTTTTTCTTTTTTCAGACAACTTAATTCTAAGGCTTAATCATCAAAAGGGTATTGTTCATACCTCATTGTACAATCAACAAGAAGAACACGACCACCAATTCGAGCATCACAACTAGTAAGCAAATTATCTTTAGCTGAAGCCAAACAAGTTTTACAATCTTGTGTGGTTAGAGAAGTAGTAGTAGTGTTGTTGTTGCAAGCAGCATGTCCATATGCAAAAGCATTGGGGTAGGGAGAAATGTTGTGGTAGTCATATCCGTGACGCGATGGCGTGGTGCTCACTAGTTCTGCAAGAACATAGGCTAGACTTATTGTAAATGGATCATCTTTGAAGTATTGTGCACCATTGCACAGGACTTGTGTCAAATTGGTGTTGGGGATTCCTTTGGCTGCTTCAAAAGATAGTGCCAGAATGAGAACTAATGTTAAGGGTGTCTTCACATCTATCATCTTATGGAGAAAAGTGATAAAAAGTTCTGATTTTTCTGAGAAGTTGGATTAGTGATGAATAATTGAGCCCTCCGCCTGTTTGGACAAGGACAACAAGTTGCTTTCTTGACATTTTGTTTGTTTCATTTGATCCTAACAATTGTCTTGGAGTTTTTGTTTCGACTTTGGTGGCTGAGATTCCCACATAATTTGAATGGGTTGAGATCAACCCAATTCAAATTATTTTAGAGTCTAACCCATAAAATTCCAGATAGATTGGACAGATTACATCTATTCGGGCTCATATTAACACCCCTATGTAGTACGTATACACAATATATATGTGCCTTACAAATTGTTTGGAAGGTTGATACATATTATTTCATGATGTATTGTATATTAACACCCTTGTACTATAGGAAATAGTTCAAATATACCCTTCGTTATACTTTCGATTCAATTATACCCCTACCGTTATACTTTGACACATATATACCCCTAATTTTAACGAAGGGACACATATCAGCTTAGGAATCAAATATCCCTTTAAAACTCACCCATTTAACCTATTACCTCTGCTGACCCGATTTGAACCAAACCCATGTTCATATATAGTCATCTTCTTTAAGAGGAGTCCCTTGAGAACAATATTTAGCTATCAAATCCTTGAAAGTCTGATGGAGGATGTATTAAGCAATTGTGAAGAATGCTGATTTTGTGGAGGTTTTTAATAGAGAAGATGGCTATGAAAATTGGTTCAAACCGGGTCAGTAGAGGTAATGGGTTAAATGGATGGGTTTTAAAAGAATTGGATATTTAAAATTGAGGGTGAGTTAGTTGATTCCTAAGTTGACATGTGTCCCTCCGTTAAAAGTAGGGGTATATATGTGCCAAATAATAACAGTAGGAGTATAATTGAACTATTTCCTATAGTACAGGGTACAAAAGAGATTAATATATTGGGACCCATGCTGGCACTGGGTTGGATTTTTTGGTGATTCGGGATTCCAACTTTTTTTTGGCCAAATTTTTTCATAAACATCAACTCACACCTTATTAATGGTGCGAGCTAGTCCCGAGGGGAAAACAGGTGCATTTTCAAGTTCAAACGAGCCACAAAGTTGGAAAAACCAGATTTGACCGATTTTGTGTGTGCTATATAGTCCATGGATTTTTGGTGATTCAGGATTCCGTCTTGCTTTTGGCAGAAATTTTTCATGGACTCCGTTATGACCTTATTAATGGCGTGAGTTGGTCCCGAGAGAAAAACAGGCACATTTTCAATTTCAAACGAGCTCCAAAGCAGGAAAAACCACATTTACCGATTTTCGTGTGCTATAGACCATGCAATTTTGGTGATGCAGGATTCTAGCTTGTTTTTGGCCGAAATTTTTCATGGACGTCCGTTATGACCTTATTAATGGCGTGAGTTGGTCCCGTGGGGCAACCATGCATATTTTCAAGTTCAAACGAGCCCCAAAAAAGAAAAATCAAATTTTATCAATTTTCGTGTGTTATTATAGTCCATGAATTTTTGTTGATTCAGGATTCCGACTTATTTTTGGCCGAAGTTTTTCATGGACGTTCGTTACAACCTTATTAATGGCGTGAGTTGGTCCCGAGGGGTAAACGAGCGCATTTTCAAGTTCAAACGAGCCCCTAAGTAGGAAAAACTAGATTTTACCGATTTTCATGTGTTATAGTCCATGTATTTTTGGTGATTCAGGATTCCAGCCTTTTTTTGGCTAAATTTTTTCATAGACGTCCGTTACAACCTTATTAATGTCGTGAGTTGGTCCCAAGGAGCAAACGGGCGCATTTTCAAGTTCAAACGAGCCCCAAAGTAGGAAAAACAATATTTTACCGATTGTCGTGTGCCATGGATATTTGTTGATTCATTATTTCGGCTTGTTTTTTGCCAAATTGTTTTCACGGACATCCGTTACTACCTTATTAATGGCTTGAGTTGATCCCGAGGGGAAAAAAAGTGGATTTTCAAGTTAAAACGAGCCCGAAAGCAGGAAAAATCAGATTTTACGAATTTTCGTGTACTATAGTCCATGAATTTTTTGTGATTCGAGATTTCAGCTTGTTTTTTGTCGAAATTTTTCATGGACATCCTTTACGACCTTATTAGTGGCGTGAGTTGGTCCCAAGGGGCAAACAAGCTCATTTTCAAGTTTAAACGAGCCCCAAAGCAGGAAAAACCAGATTTTACCAATTTTCATGTGCTATATTTTTGGTGATTTAGGATTCCGGCTTGTTTTTGACTGAAATTTTTCATGGACTTCTGTTACGACCATAGTAGTGGTGTGAGTTGGTCTTGATGGGCAAACAAACGCATTTTCAAGTTCAAACGAGCCCCAAAGAAGGAAAAATCAGATTTTACCAATTTTTGTGTACTACTATAGTCTATGAATTTTTGGTGATTCGAGATTTCAGCTTGTTTTTGACCGAAATATTTCATGGACATCCATTACGACTTTATTAATTCCGTGAGTTTGTTCGTAGGGGAAAACGGGCACATTTTTCAAGTTCTAATATGCCTGAGAGTAGGAAAAATCAAATTTTACAAATTTTCGTGTGCTATATAGTCCATCGATTTTTGGTGATTCAAGATTCTGACTTGTTTTTGGCTGAAATTTAGCATGGATGTTCGTTAGGACATTATTAATGGCGTGAGTTGGTCTCGAGGGGAAAATGGACGCAATTTTCAAATTCAAACGAGCCTCAAAGCAGGAAAAACCAAATTTTACTAATTTTCGTGTGCTATTTTTGGTGATTCAACATTCCGCCTTGTTTTTGGCAGAAATTTTCAGTGACGTCCGTTACGACCTTATTAATGACGTGAGTTGGTCCCAAGAGGCGAACAAGCATATTTTCAAGTTCCAACAAGCCCGAAAAAAGAACCACATTTTATCGATTTACGTGTGCTATATAGTCCATTCATTTTTGGTGATTCAGGATTTCAACTTATTTTGGGCCGAAGTTTTTCACGGACTTCTGTTACGACCTTATTAATGGCGTGAGTTGGTCCTGAGGGGAAAACATGTGCATTTTCAATTTCAAACGAGCCCCAAAGTAGAAAAAACCAGAGTCCATGTATTTTTGGTGATTCGAAATTACTATTTGTTTTTTGCCAATTTTTTTTATAGACGTCCGTTATGACCTTATTAATGGTGTGAGTTGGTCCCGAGGGACAAATAGACGCATTTTTCAGTTCAAACGAGCCTTATAGTAGGAAAAAATAGATTTTACTGATTTTCGTGTGTTATGTCTATGGATTTTTGGTGATTCGGGATTCCGACTTGTTTTTGACCAAAATTTATCATGGACATTCGTTACGACCTTATTAATGGTGTGAGTTGGTCCCGAGGGGAAACATGCGCACTTTCAAATTCAAACGAGTCTCAAAGCTGGGAAAACCATCTTACCAATTTTCGTGTGTTAGTCCATGGATTTTCGGTGATTCAGGATTTCGGCTTGTTTTTGGCCAATAATTTTCATGGACGTCCTACGACCTATTAATGGCGTGAGTTAGTCCCGAGGGGCAACCATGAGCATTTTCAAGTTCAAATGTGCCACAAAGCAAAAAGAAAATCAGATTTTACTGATTTTTGTGTGCCCATGAAATTTTGGTGATTCAACATTCTAGTTTGTTTTAGGCTGAACTTTTTCATGGACGTCCGTTACGACCTTATGAATGGCGTGATGTTGTCTCGAGGGGAAAACATGAGCATTTTCAAGTTCAAATGAGCCTCTAAGCAGGAAAAGCCAGATTTTACCAATTTTTGAGTGCTACAATCCATGGATTTTTGGTGATTCAGGAATCCAGCTTGTTTTTGACCGAAATTTATCATGGACGTTTGTTACGACCTAATTAATTGCGTGACTACCAAGGGGAAAACGAGTGTATTTTCAAGTTCAAATAAGCCACAAAGCAGGAAAACCCAGATTTTCGTGTGCTAGTCTACATATTTTTGGTCATTTAGGATTCCGACTAAGTTTTAGCCGAAATTTTTCATGGACGACCGTTACGATCTTATACGACCTAATTAATGGCATGAGTTGGTCTCGAGGGCAAAAGAGCACAATTTCAAGTTCAAATGAGCCTCAAAGCAGAAAAAACCAAATTTTATCGAGTTAGTCAATGAACTCTTGGTGATTTAGGATTCCATTTTGTTTTTTGTCAAAATTTTTTATGGATGTCTGTTACGACGTTATTAGTGGTATGAGTTGGTCCCGAGGGGCAAACAAACGCATTTTCAAATTCAAACGAGCCCCAAAGCAGAAAAAACTTATTTTTACCTATTTTCGTGTATAGTCCATGGATTTTTGATGATTCAAAATTCCGGCTTATTTTCTGCCTAAATTTTTTATGGACGTCCGTTACGACCTTAATAATGGCGTGAGTTGGTCAAAAGGGGCAAACAAACACATTTTCATGTTCAAACAAGCACCAAAGCAGGATAAACCATATATTACCGATTTTCGTGTGCTATATCAAGATTCTGGCTTATTTTTTACCGAACATTTTCATTGACGCCTGTTACGACCTTATTAATTATGTGAGTTTGTCCCGAGGGGCAAACATACGCATTTTCAAGTTCAAACGAGCTCCAAAGCAGGAAAAATTAGATTTAACCAATTATCGTATGCTATATATATAGTCTATAGATTTTTGGTGATTTAGGCTTCCGTGTTTTTTTTGTCAAAATTTTTCATAGACGTCCGTTACAACCTTATCAATAACATGAGTAGTTCCCGAGGGGAAAACAGACACATTTTCAAGTTCAAACGAGCGCCAAATCAGGAAAAACCATATTTTACCGATTTTCGTGTGTCCATGGATTTTTGGTGATTCAAGATTCCGGCTTGTTTTTGGACGAAATTTTTCATGGACGTTTGTTATGGCCTTATTAATGGTGTTAGTTGGTCCCGAGGGGCAAACATGCGCATTTTCAAGTTCAAACGAGTTCCAAAGGATGAAAAACTAGATTTTACCGATTATCGTGTGCTATATAGTCCAATGAATTTTTGGTGATTCGGGATTATGACTTGCTTTTGGCCGAAATTTTTCATGGACGTCCGTTACTACCTTTTTAATGGCGTGGTTTAGTCCCGTAGGGCAAGCAGGCACATTTTCAAGTTTAAATGATCCCCAAAGAAGGAAAAATCAAATTTTACCAATTTTTGTGCGCATAGTCCATGGATTTTTGGTGATTCAGTATTCTGACTTGTTTTTGGCCGAAATTTTGCATGGACCTCCATTACGACATTATTAATGGCGTGAGTTGTCCCGAGGGGCAACATGACACATTTTCAAGTTCAAACAATCCCCAAAGCAGGAAAAACCAGATTTTACCAATTTTCGTGTGCTAGTTCATTGATTTTTTGGTGATTTAGGAATCCATCTTGTTTTTAGCTGAAATTTTCATAGACGTCTGTTACTACCTTATTAATGACGTGAGTTGATTCGAGGGGCAAACGGGTGCATTTTGAAGTTCAAACGATCCACAAAGAAGGAAAAATGTAACACCCACTAGAGCTTGTCGTAAGGGTTAGAGTCATAAAATTTGCTTCTCATACTTAGAATTAATGGTTTAGGAGTTAAATGTCAAGGTACCCTTCGGGGTGGCCCAGTGGTTTGAGCTTGGGACTTCCATGTTGGAGGTCTCAGGTTCGAAACCCCTTGCCAACGAAAGCAAGGGGTTTGCCTTCTGGGTTGAGCTCGTCGCACCAGGCTTGCCTAGTGTGGTTTACCTCTCCTATGTGGTTTGCGAGCTATTGCATAGGAGCGGGGGTTTTACCTTGTGCGCACCCAAAGGGTAGCGGCTGCGGGTTTCCTTTGTCATAAAATAAAAGGAGTTAAATGTGTACGACTCCATGGGTGGAGCCTCATGGATCAAGGCCAAGTCAAGGAGCTGTAGACCCTCCCCCTCGCCCACCCCCCGGACCTCAACGATTTCTAATTGAATTTCAACACTTAAGACATCTAATCCTGAAAGGATTCTATATATAGTATAAAGTTGGGCACCATCAAAGCCGTATTTCTTATCAAATGGCTGTTATCTTGGAAACTGTCAAGCAAGACTTAATTAATTACTAGGAATCTAAATGGGGAATCATGTTACTACTTAGAATCATATAATGGCGATAATGCGTCTAATGTTGAATTGCACGCATGGGTTGTAAAGTTGTTACAACAGTACTATCACAGACTGAATACTAAGTCTCATCAACTCGACATAGATTCTGATTCTTCAATAATTCAACCTCAACAGGGAAATAAGAAAAAGTTCTCATTTTCTATACCTACAGAAATAATCTTTAAAATAGAACATGCCTCCTCAAGTAACTATCAAAAATATTGATAATATAGTGCTCCTAATATTGTCAATTCAATCAATAACATTGATGTTGATCAATTACAGTCGACTAACAGTCAAACAATCACAAGACTTCAATATATCAACATTAATTAACCTAAAAAAACAGAGTAATCAATACAATCAATTGCTCATTAAATAAGAAGGGTGTGAAAATCATATAATGCAAAACAGAGTTGAAAATACTTTTACAAAATAAAATATTAGCTATACTGTTTGAGTACCTGGGATGCAGAATATTTGCTCGACAAAGACAAGAAAGTGAAGAATAAGAATGAATCCGGTAAAACCTACAAAAAAGTGTAAATTAAGAACAAAATAATAAAACCTTAAGCCTTTACCGGATTTCAAAATAATATTTTGTTCAATTAGTTTAAAAAACTGGACACAAAAATACAACCACAACTGCAAAATCATAGTAGTGGTTATGCGATGAGTGGTCGTTTCATCCATGAATTGTTAGATAAATCGTAGGATTAACTCTGATGGATGTAGCTGTAGAATATGAAATTAGGAATTCAATTGGAATTGAAACTTGGATTACCTGTGAAGATGGAATTCATATGAAACTGAAACCTTGGATTACCTGTGAAGATGGAGACTGTGTCTAACCTTTGAATTAGGCATTTAATAACACATGCAGTAAAGTAAAACAATCGATAGTTAAAGTTTGATACTCACACTTGGTCATTGTCCAATTTCTAAGCAACTAGCACTTTCTCAAAATAAACAAGTGCCGGGAGGACTAGTTACATGGTTACAATCCAACATACTATCAGTTTCAAAAATAGCAAGATGTACTGCACTAAGTACATGTTTGATGGGTGAGGAACGTTGGTTGTTGGAAGTGTTACTCCAACTTTAGGAGTCATTTCTAGCTGCAGAGGAACAAAGAGCAGAGGCTGCAAGAGTAGCAACAACTTAGATGTATAACACCACAATAGAAGTGCTTCGCTGATTTTATAGACCACAAGGTGCCTTTTATATTATTCAGAAACACTTACAGTATTTTGAATGTTCTTTCCACTACAAATGTACTTGGAAAATGGGAATAAAAAGGTTGATCAACAGTTGATTGGTTAAATACTGATGATTTGAAAAGCCTCGTGTTGTCGATGACACGAAATCCCTGTGTGCGTTGGAAACAGTAAATGAATAACCATATTTCTGACCTGCAAATTCGCCCATGAAGTATAAAAAGTGTTAATGAATACAAGGTAGATTTCTTTGTATCTACAGATAAGAAAACAAGTTAAGGATACCTTTATCACTTAACTGATAGTCCTCAAACCTCAACTCCTCCTGGCTTTTATCTTGACAAGTCTGCATTCCATAAATGGATTGAATTTCTTCACCACCGGGTCTCGTGCTATCTATCTCTGGAGTTGGAATGTACGATGTTGTTCTACTTCCTTTCTGATTAATACCAAATGTGAACTTTCCAAAACCAGAGCTCTTGAGCAAAGGCGTTGTCCTTTCTTTTTGCAAATTTGATCTAAGATTGAATACTAGGGATATTAAAAAATATACAATATGAATAAATAGTACTTACTACTATTCAACAAAAGCTCAACATGGATTTCAGATCAATATAGAGCGTATAATAATGCACATTTAATGGGGAAAGAAGATAATATTGTATTTATAATTCTAAAATAAAAGGTTAAGGTTGTTTATCTCTTGTTATTTGACTAGTAATTAGTATTGAGATATATTATTTCTGCTAGAGACTGAATAATAGACCTATAGATTATCCCACCACAAAACCATAAAAAAATTAGATTAAATTCTCCAATTCTTGTTCTGCTATGGTGTTCCTTCTCTAATTTATATGCTCTATTAGTTGAGATTCTTTCCTCTGTGTGAATACTTGCATCTGAAGAGTGTTGTAAATTGTTTACTTTCTATGTTATTGAAGGTAAGACGTGTTGTATATTGTTTACTTTTAATATTGGGGGTGTGGAAAGAAGATAATATTGTATTGTTGATTTTAGGAGCATACTTTTAGTGTTCTGTTAATAACTTTTCTTTTGGCTCTCATTTCTGTGTCTGAAGGACATAAGGTGGATCATATGGACCAAATAAAAGGTCAAAATCATAGGGCTAAAGAAAGCAACTTTATAAAGATCAAGCAAGTTAGCTTAGAAGGTACTAATTTCCCTACAAAAGTTTGTGGAAAATTTGCTGATAGATCTGGACCTTATCCTCCACTCAAGACTTTTGGTATCTTAGGGAAAAGAAGCAATAACGGTAGTGTTATTACAAGGGTTGGAACAGAAGTTCTTGCTACAAGGGACAACAAATTAGCTTCTGTAAAACATGTCGAAGCTGGGACCACTTCTTGTGATAACCTTCAGTATCAAATTCAACGAGAAAGGATCCCAAACCTCTGCTAAAGCTCAAGTTCAAGAATCCTTTCCATGAAAATCAAAATGTCTGGGCTCCTCCAGGAGAGTAGGATAAAAGCATGATTAAGGGCTAAAGGTCTAAAAGAAAGAGAGCACCAACCTTTGGAGAAAAAGCATCAACCAGGGCTGATGATAATTCATCACAGCGGTATGAAGACAGACAATAATACAATGGATGAGTTCTTAGAGGCTAACTGGATACTGCAGAAGTTGGGAAAAGATGCAAAAGGAAAGAGAGTGGAAGTTCATCATTCGTCTGATAATACCTAGTAAGCTTATTGTACATCAAGCTGACTACTATGCATACTTAAAATCTATGCAACTTTAATGGAAACGAGTGTTGTGATATTTTGTTAATCATGATAACGATGAGAAAAGGGCAATCAATAGAGCAAGTGGATTGTATTGGAACACAATGATATAATAGGATAAAGAAAAGGAACACATTATCTATAGTTACAATTTTTATTTGGGTTTTTAAATATCAAATAGAAGAGAATTCATATAAATCTGTACCACACTTTCTTTGAGGTGTTCAAGTTTGACCTTTCAATTCGTTTTCTTTTTCAGGCATAGAGGGACAGTCGTAGAAGTCTTTGAAGGCTCATCAGTTGTGTCTGTTGCTCTTGATGATAGGAAGAAGAAGAACTTGGAATTTGAAAAGCAAGAAATACGTTTTGTATCTCAGAAGCAAAAACGTTGACTACTATTAAAATTGGTTATTAGATGCAGCGTATGTTGCGACTTCTGATGCCAAGAGCATGAGCAACTGCTGCCTCTTTGGTGGACTCTAAGGAAGTAATTGATCGTTGCAGGTCAAAGTTCAAGGTTACTACACCCTGAATCGTGTGGATCCTAACTATTTCTAATGGAGTCATAGTTCATTTGATTGATACAATTATAGCTTCAAGTTTACATCTTTATCACACTAAAGCAGAAATGATCAACAGTCAACTCTCCACCACATATATATAATAATCAATCAAATAAACCATAATTAAGCTGTTAAAATATAAAATTAACTTCATCAACCATATATTAACTAAATTCACAATCTCTCATCACTACAGAAACTCAATCTCATCAAATTCATAACTTTTCCCACTTATTTCCCTTTAAAAGTGTAAAAGAAAAAAAACTTAAAAATCATATTAATTCAAACATAAACATATATAGATTTAATTTAGACAATAATTCAAAAAAATCCAAAAACAAAAAGAAACGAGGATACCTCACGGCCAGCCCTTCACAGTGGAGAGATTTGATGACTTCAACATTTTCGTGATTAACTTGCTGATACAGAAGCTCGCCTTTGGATTGCTGTTGCCCCATTCGAGATTTAAAAAAAAAGAAAATTGGCAAATTCAATAATTTATCTCAATACTAATTACTAGTCAAATAACAAGAATGAATAGTACTCATATATATACATGGAGAAAGAGAGATTAAGCCACATAACTGACTAAAACCAACACACGACACCCCCAAAAAAGAAAATAGGGAAATATGCCCAAATTCAGTTATTATCAAATTCAACTCAACTTGAAAAAAACCCTGTTCTCAAGTATCATGCATATGCATTTGGAGAAGGGGAAATTAAACAATATATCAACTAATATGCAAGAATCACAAAGAAATCATAAACCTGAAATCAAGAAAAAGAAAACAAAACCTTTGATTTCTTCTGTTTTTGGAGAAAAACATTTTTGGGAGTTACACCAATGGGGCTTTTCTATAACGGCTATTGAGCTCATCAAGCCACCTAGTAACACTTTCAAATGGAGCTTTATGAATATGATGTTTGAATTTAATCACTTCAGTTCCTACATCTTTATTTTTGTTTCCTTTTGCATTTTTAGTGCTTATTATTATTATTATTTTTTAGGTTTCATCTTTTACTCCCTCTGATCTCTTAAATGTTATTTTCTCTATATCATTTTATCTGAATATATTTAACAAGAGATGAAATTTGAGATTTAAAAAAAAAAAGAAAAGCCTTAAATATATTATAACATTAGTAAATAATTATAAACATGTCGTTGAAGTGAAACAAAAATTTTAAAATTAAATTATATTTAAATATAAAATAGTTACATTTTTGGAAAGAATAAAAAGAATGTGATGAAATATTTACATGAATATGTGATATGCATAGATAGGTAGTATACTTATTAGCTATTTTTAATTTGTAGCTATACAGGTTATTAAATTTTATAATATGAAATATTTAGGAAGACTTTGTTGACGGATATTTGATTTCAGAAATATATAAATATCACCAAAAGGATATAATAAAAATTGAGTTAAATTCGACAAATTGAGTTATAATTCATTATTTAGCCCATCTTGATTTAATCTATTTTAACCCGAGCAAGCTTTGGACATGATTAAACATTGACTTTAAAATAACTCATATCTTTTGAACATCTTTGATGAATGAGACTAAAGCCAATTGATAGAGGAGTCTAGACAAAACTATATTTATTCTTAATCTTTGTGTTACATTATTAATAGTTTGAAAATTCTCTAAAACAAATAGTCTTCCCTGTCAACTTCCTAACAAGGATCTAAATGTACCTTTTTATCGTCCTGTAAGATGGAGTGTCCAATTATTTCGAATATTAAAATTAAAAAGACTCTTCTTATATTCTAGATATTGACCATCTAATAGCATATGTAGCCTATCTTTATAATCTCCTTTTTCTTGGACCATTATTATCACATTTTCAATTATAAAGCTAGTCCTGACTTCTAAGGTAAACTTCTCCCTGTTGTATGTCCTAACAATGATAGGATAAATTTCATCTTCCCTATAACCTCCACAAAGACTCAAGACGAGATGAAGGGTGAACTCCTTTTGAATATTGTAATCAGCAAGTGTACGAGTAAATATTTATCTTTGTTGATTCGGGGGAATTCTTTCTTTGTTTTGGATCTTTGATTTAACATTTTCAACGGAGTTGGAACTCTTGACATCGAGAGTAGTTGCTAACAACGAGGTTAAGGGGATCATAAATTTAAAGTTGTAAATTAGAGAGCAGAAGCTGTTATAGAAAAGAAACAGAAACTAAATAAAAAAAGATATGGAAATTCAAAGAAAAGATCCAAGATTTTCCAAGGATTTAATATTCTAAGCCTTGACATGATCCAAGTAACAACACATAGATTTATGGAATAAATCTAACTACTTTACTTGAGAAACGAATCAAAACAATAGATTCATTGGATCGTGACTACTTTACGAGTAACTAAAGATAATAATTAGTATTTATAAACTAATCACCTTCTAAAGAATACCAAAAATAAATCACAAACATCACAAGAAGAAATTACGTCATATCTTAAACTATGAAACTAGTAAATGTATAAAGATAAATTCTCAAAGAACAAGTTACAAAGGTTAAAAAGAACTCTCTCTAATATTATTGATATCAATCTAATGTCTTTTTAATGATTGAAAAAAACTACTATTTATAGAATAAATAAGTTGACTTTTAGCCCTAATAAAATCCTAAAAGGACAATCTAGAACTTAATAAAATAAAACTCTAGCTTGGGGCTAAGGCAAAACTAAAATCATAATAATTGTGGTTGGATTAAGAACTTTGTAAGGGCCTTGGTCATGTCTTTTGATCCCCTTTTGGGCTGCTAGTTTTAGCTCCACTTAAGGGCTGAATTGGCCTCCTTTTGGGATGATTTAAAGCCTCTTTCTGCACCACTTTGATCTTCTTCAAGGTTGAAATTTGGACCCCAATATTCCTCCTCTTGGATTATTAATATTTAGCCATTCTTTGAAAAAATAGTCAAATGCCCCCTTAATTTATTATTGGATTTTCAACTACACACTTATACTTCACGGGGGTCCTATTACCCTCCTATACATTTTTAAAATGGAGTATATAGCCCCCTAATAGGTCACATCCAGATTTGTGTTAGAAAGTGAATGCACTCACCTGCCACGTTATATATATATATATTATTTTTTTAATAAAAAAACTATTATCTCTTTCTTTATTTTACTTTCCTTTTATATTTTTTTTCTTCTCTTTCCAGCCCATTTCTTCTTTTCTTTTTCTTTTTTCTTGACATTTGTTTGATGAAACTTTTTCTGCCATTGAAGAGAAAATTTCAAGTTTTGTTTATGATAGTTTTAAGCTTACAGTAATGAAATGTGTAGTTATAAAATTTCAAGTTTTATTATTGAAAGGTAAAGTTACAAATCTTTGATAATCTTTCGTTTTTTGCCATTGATTAATCTTTTTTTCCACCATTTTCATTTTTAAAATTTTTTTTTAAAAAAATAATCAAATTTGGACCTGTGGTCTGACTTTATTAAGAAAATATAATGGACTCAAGATGAGCCCATTATACAAAATAGGAAACAAATATATACAAAAGAGGGCCTATCTTCAGGTGAAAAAAGATAGCTCTAGAAATTAGGAATTCTGAAAAATTGAGCAACAACTTCTCCTTCCTCTTTCATCTTTAAGATCCACCGCTGAAGATTCTGCCATGGCCTTTCATCTCGAGCTTCACTCTCCTTCGCTTTTGGGTCATCCACGTTCTCCATCTCAGAGAGGAGTATTGGTATTGATTGGCTATCAAATGTATCAATTTCTCCTCTTTCTCCATAATTGTGATGCTCATTTCATATAAGTGTTCCCCTTTCCCCTCATTTGTCATCACTAATCGGCTTCCCTTCCTCCCGCGCAGTTGAAACAAAGAAAGAGAAATCCAAGTTGCCTTCTTGTAGTTCTCCTCACTGTGCACAAGGACTTCCATACCAATCTTACTCTCGTTTTTGCTTGTGACTCTATTATTTTTGTTAGCTGTTATAGCTCAGGCTGGTTAGATCTCGTGTACCTATTTTGCCAATGGTCTGACCACAAACTAGTTTGTAATTGTAATATGTGAACTTGTGATTCTTCTTCTGCTTATCTTGTTGGTGATTGTTTAATCCTTTTTGTTCTGATTCTGATTGTTGGTGTATGTTGTTTATTCATGTTTAGAATCTTTCTTGCCCTGCTTGGTAAATTATGAAAACTGTCATAGTGTTGTTTCTTCTCTTGATTTATAGCTAAGTTAGCAATGCAATCTGCTAATTGGTTCGCTTCTCTGAAAATGTGCATCACCTGAATATGTATGTTAGCCATAATTTCCTATATCTCATCTATCTTCTCGGTTAAGCTCCATGGTATCTTCCAATCCCTCATAAGCATATTCTTAAGGCTCAAAGATTCGGTCTTTAAGATGATGTTACTGATGCCTTGTCTTTTGCAATATTTTAATGCATTCCACATAGCTATTATTTCTGCTTCCATGTTTGTAGTTATACCAATATTCTGTGCCTCAGCATATAACAGATCCCCCGTACTATTTCTTAGACAGAAATCATATGAACTCTCCCCCGGGTTGCCTTTGCTTGTCCCATCTGTATTGCATTTGACCCATCCTTCATCTAGTGCCTCCCACTTGACAATATGAAAGTAAAGATTCGGTTTATAATTCTGAAGCAAATCAATCATTCTAGCCCAGTGATAAGGAACAATTCTTAGCCAATGATATTTGGCTCTAATCAGCTGATGTACTGTCAATTGACATTGTGAGTACATTTTGTTGAAAGAAATTTCCTTGTCACGTCTCTTCACATTCCTTCTTTCCTAGAGTTCCCACATGACAATAGCTGGAATGGTCTTCATTATGTGTTGTACTTTAGGATTTTTATCATATTCCCACCATTGGAAAATTAATTGATGTAACTGTTGTCCTCCAATAATAATACCTGCACAAGAAGCAAATTGCTTCCATAGCCTTTGAGCTATGGGAGCTGTTAGTAGTAAATGTGTCATGATTTCTATTTCTCCACTATCACAACAGTAACATTTAGAGGCTATATTCATCCTCATTCTTTTCAGGTTGTCATCAGTGGCAATTCTTTTCTTCCAAACTCTCCATAGGAAGAAGGAAATCTTAAAAGGCAAGCACTTTAACCACATACAATTATTCCACTCTATCTTGTCTCTTTTATGTCGTACTAAGTGGTAAGCAGATTTGACAGTGAATTCACCTATCGAGTTCCCCATCCACCAAGCCTTATCCAGAGTTTCAGTCATACCAGGCTTAATATTTTCAACGATATACTCTGTCATTTCTTCTGAAATAAATTCTCTCAATTTATCTATCTTCCATATGCCATTATCAAAGAATTCTTTTACCTCAATCTCCTCTTCCCTGGCAGATTCCCCTTCTGTAAAGTATAGAGCTCCTTGTTTCGTCCGGTTATCAAACCAAAAATTGGAATTTCCATCCTTTACTTGCCACCAAATCTCATGTTCGATTTCATCTCGCATAGCCACTATTTTCTTCCATACATGAGATGCTCCAACACACTTTGCCATGGTAGGATGTAGTTTCTTGCAGTACTTGTTTCCCTATGCTCCATAATGATGATATGGATACCCTGAAATTCCACCAGAGTTTTGCAAAAAGTGCATTATTAACTTCATGCAGGGACCTAAATCCCAAACCTCCTTCCTCTTTTGGTAAGCACATATCGTCCCATGCAACCTAGTGCTTTCCTTTCAGACTACTAGAGCTTCCCCAGAAAAACTTTGCAAAGTTTTTCTGAATCTGGTCTATCACGCACTTGGGAGGATTCATTGTCGAAAGCAAGTACACAAGAAGAGATTGAAGGACATGATAGATTAGAGTGTACTTACCTCCAAAAGAGAGAAACCTATTCTGCCATAGTAAGATTCTTCCCGCAATTTTCCTTATCAACTCCTCAAAGTAGCTCTTGTTCTTCCTTCCATAAAAAACTGGACATCCTAGATAGGTGATAGGAAAATTTCCTTGCCTTATCCCAATCAGTTTTCTCAACCTTATTGTAACTATTAACTGTGTTTTCTCATGTAAATAAAAGGAGCTCTTTGCTTTGTTTACCATTTGACCCGAAATCCTTTCATATTCTGTCAATACCACCATCATTTTTATCATTGATATTCTGTCCCTTAAGCAGATTAAAATAGTATCATCTGCATAGGATAAGTGGTTTATTTCTAGGCTCCACTTAGGCATGTCATACCCCTTAAAGTTTCTATTCTTGTGCAAACTGTTCAAACCTCTAGCCAGCACCTCCGCTGCAATAATGAATAGAGTAGGGGATAGTGGATCACCCTGTTTAAGCCCCCTGGAAGAACAAAAAAAACAAGTGGATTACCCGTTGATTAGCACCTAATACCAGTTGTTAGAAACCAATCTCCAAACCATGTCTATGATGATCTCCGAAAAACTAAACTTTCTCATGACCTTCGTTAGAAATACCCAAGACACTCTGTCATATGCTTTAGCCATATCCAACTTCACCACCACGTTAATATTCTGATTTCTTTTGTCTATATCCCTGATTATTTCTTGAGCCAATAGCACATTTTCAGTGATGCTTCTGCCCTTCATGAAACCTGATTGGGTTGGGGAGATTATCTTTGGAAGAACTTCTACCATTCTATCATGTAACATCCTTGAGATTACTTTATTAATGAAACAACTAAGACTAATGGGTCGAAGATCTGAAAAGGTCTTGACCTCCTCTTTCTTAGGGAGTAAAACTAGATTAGTATGAGTGATGAATTTGGGTAGCTCCTGCCCACAAAAGAAAGCTCTTACTAGTTTGGTAATATCTTCCCCAATGATTTCCCAACAACTCTGAAAAAATAGTCCTGAAAAACCATCCGGTCCACATGCACTGTTTCCATTTAACTCAAAGACTACTTTTTTTACTTCGTCATGCGAATGTAGCTTAACCATCTCCTTATTTTCACCTTTTGTGATAAGACTAGGAATATGGTTTATCATTGAAAAATCATGGATGTCGCCTTCTTTTGTAAACTGCTTCGTAAAAAAGGATATGGCTGCCTCTCCCATCTGGTGATTAGTTTGTACAACTTCACCTAGATCATTACTAATCTATGTTAAATGTAGCTTTCTCCTTCTACCTTTCACGTAAGAGTGAAAAAATTTGGTATTCCGATCTCCATGAATAGACCATCTCATTCCTGCCTTTTATTTCCAGTACTCCTCATCAATTTTAAGATATTTTTTCAATTTAGCTTCCATTCGACTTAAAGCCGCTCTATTTTCAGTAGAAGGATTCATCTCAAGCTGAGTTTCTTTTATTCTGATAACATCCTCTATTGTCGCAATCTGTTGAAAAATATTGCCAAAAACCTTTATACTCTATGTCATCAAAGCTCTCTTCACTCTCTTCAGTTTGGCTTGAAGCTCCATAAATGGACTGCCCACGAAATCAATAGCCCAATTCTGTTGTACTATACTCTTGAATTGTTGGTGCTTAGTCCAAAAATTTAAAAATCTAAACGGTTTGATGACGGACTCCGTGGTTGTTTTGCAAATCACATGAAGAGGGGCATGATCAGATCCCTGTCTAATAAAATGATGAACTTCTGTGGACGGGAATGTTGCCAAGAACTCATGATTCACCAGGATTCTGTCCAATCTTTTTAATATGCAGTCATCTTCAATTCGTCCATTAAGGTTACCTCAGACAAGGCACAACTATTTATACAATGAGCGAAATCCATTGCTTTATGTTGGGTAAAAGCTAAACTACCCAATTTTTCCTCCTCTTTTAAAATTACATTAAAATCTCCACCCACCATCCATGGAACATGAACATCTTCAACAATGTTAGCTAACTCTTCCCATAATTCCAGTCCTTCCACCTAACTACATTTAGCATATACTGAGGAAATAATGTAGCAAAAATTATTATTATAGAACTTCAAGGTTAACTGTTGAATTGAATCCATCATGATAGTGCCCTCCCAATCATCTCTCCAGAAAGTCCAAATTTTCCTAGAACAATTTGCCAGGGCTTATCGAATCCCAATTTATTTTTAAAATGTTCTAACTCTGATGGGTCCTGAAAAGGTTCCATCAAAGCTATGAATGAGTAATGATGTCTCTTGTTTAGGTCCATTAGCCTCCCAAAAGAATTTTGGGTGTTAACCGATCTAATATTCCAAAAAATGACCTTTACAATCATTGATCACTACTGGAAGATCGGTCCTTACTGCTTCTTGTTTTGACTTGGAGAGGAATGGTGGGTCGTCCTCTCTTTGCCTTTAAGCTATTGGTGTGTCTAGGCAATAGATCTCCTGCCTTACTGATTTGTTGTATGTTGTACTCCAAAGCATCTTCTTCCTCTCTATCCTTCCTATGACTTATTTCCTCCTCCGATTCATCAATTAAATCAGGATTTTCCTTAAAAGGCAATTCATCTAACATTCACCACCAACAATCTTTCATTCTCCTTACTCTCCGCTACTGTTGTTCGATGCATTTGTGAAGTGTCACCCATTGCTTGTGTACCATCATGTTCCACACTGCAAAATCTCATTCCCACTTTGCCTGATGTTTCCATTGATCTTGTTCTCTTTTCAGGGGTATGCATGTTATTGCCTTTGTCTTTGTTGATGTAACTACTTTGTATTCCTGGTGTTGAAACTTTATTCTCAAATGATCTCTCTACCCAACCCTTTGAGGTTTCTTTTTTATCCTCTTCCCTGCCTCCTTTCTCTTCTACCTATACATCTACTCCACAGTCCTTTTCTGCTGCTTCCAGTGCTCCAAATTGGTTAACTGTTGGAACTTGTACCTTGTCCCAAACTTGTTCAGGTTGTTTCTTCCATCCTATCTTTTTATTTCTTTGTTCCAAAATCCATTCCTCCTTGTCTTGTTTGAGGTTTTCTCCTCTTTCATTGTTACCATTCACCATTTCATTTAGTGTTTCATCCTTATGTCCATCAGCAACTTTTGTCTTTTGTTGCTCCTTCTCCTTTGTTGGATACAATTCTAGGTGTTCCACGTAACACTGTTGTTCGTCATGTCCTTGTATCATGCAAGTTTTACTATATTTGGGGACGTAATCATACTTGAAATTCACCCACTTCTCTATTACCTCTCCATTAAATCGCCTCATGCCTATTTTTATTCGTTTGGGAAAATTCCTTAAAAGATCCATCTCTACTTTCACCCTTGCACAACTAGGTCTTGTCTGGTTCTTTGTCGCCATGTCCACCTGTAGAGGTTTTCCAACGGCTGCCGCCATGGAAAAAGCGGCTTCCTTCCCAAAGAAATTTGGAGGAAGTGAAGGGAAAGAAATCCACGCGATCGCTGTAGTTGTCTTTTATTCCGGATTGAACATTGGATCCCACTTCAAGGTTCTCATTGGGAAGGACCAGTTCCTCTGTGTAATATAGAAGGCAAGCTTTGATAATAAGTGCACATAATCTTCTAATAATGTCGCCCGTATCAGTATATGTCTGTTGCTTAATAGCCCAATCTTGCATTCTCCTTTCAGTTTGCATTGCTTCAGGATCAATTTTCTCAACTCTTGTATGTTTGGCCATCCATAGGAGAACTTTCCAATGACTGCAAATTCAAGGTTCTCATTGATAATCATCTATTCTACCTCTTCCTGCTCCCATAGGACGATCGGTTCTCCATGAAGATAGGTTATTGGTTTCAGCTGAATTGGCTTAGAGTTTGAATTCGTGGGCATTAAAGAGCTTGCATATGAAAGTTTATTAGGTATAGCAGGCTGACCAACCTCCATTGAGGGTTGGCCAGCATCCATGGTGGTCATAACCACCGGAAAAATGGTTTGACGGTGGCGGCAGGGTTTAGGTCTTTTTTCAAGTCAAGTATACACTTTTTTTTCTTTCAACCATTTTCATCTTCCTTACAAACATCAAAAGTTTATCAATCAACCCATCTCATTTCTTCCTTCCTACCATCAATAATATCAAGTCTTAAACCTTTGATATATAAAAAAAAACTCAAATTTTGGAAGAGTTGACGATATGTTTCATGTTTTCATCATCGATGACCGCAACAACAATTTTGAAAGGTAAAATCTGGCGAGAATTTTATTCCTAATCGTTTTATCCACTATTTAATTGATACTCAAGTTATTTTCATGGATGAATTTGTCGAATTCTTCAAATTGAGGTAATGGATAAATAACAATGGATCTTTTCATTTCTATTTTCAAAATCACATATGGGTTTCGTTGACAATCCAAAATTCTTTCTGAACTTGGTTTTAAATTATTAAACTAGGGCACCAAAAATCAAGATAAGAATTTTCTAACCCATTTGGCCATGTGGTTAGGCATGATGATTAACAATTTTAATAATATTACTAAAAAGTTGGTTTTCAAAATTTCCTAATTTTATGCACAAATTGAATAATCAAAATTCTAGAATCAAGAGGAATAATGAAATTCCATGGTGAATCCAATGAATGTGATGGTCGCGGAGGCTTAGAGAAGGTGAGTGATGGAGAGATTTGGTTTATATTGTTGTGAAGAAGAAAGGAAATAAATAAGAAAAAAAATAATTAAAAATACACATATTTATGAATAGAAATTTTAAAAATAAAGCTTTATTATTTGTTTTGGTCCTTACTCTCTTTGAGAGAGTGAGCTACACTCGTTGTGCCACATATTTTAAACAGTTCAGGGGGTAATAGGACACCCGTGAAGGTGAAGTGTGTAGTTGGGATTTCAGGTATAATTTGAGGGGGCTTTAGACTATTTTCTTGCCATTCTTTTGATACAAAAATGTTTACGACAAAAATGACTTTAATTTTCGTTCAAGGGTGTAATTATGTACGCATGATCTAAAGGGCTTAAAGACAATAATTATATTTCAATTGGGAAGTTAAAGAACAGAAAATTGAAAAGGAATTGGCATATATTCACTTAAATATTATAGTTACACATCAAGTTTCTTGTTGTGAAAGTGAGCAATTTCACCAAGTTCTTCCACCTTGGTAGCCAACAATTCAACTTTGTCCACCATCTCTAAAATTTGAAAAATAAAGCTGGCCAATCCAAGAGTACTTTCATTATCAGTCGAATTATTATTATTGTCTAAGTTTACAAGGAGGCTTAGCTCTTCTCTCATGCTTTGTGTTATCAAACTTTTGGCACGACATCTTTTCATGTCTCTTATGCTATCTCCAAGTTCCATCAAAATTGTTGCTAGTGACAACCCTATTTTCTCGCATGGCTCTCTTATGCTGTCTCTTTCCGTTGGAGACGACTGTGTAGTATCAAAGAGAAACTATATTAGTTACGAGTAATTTAACGACAAATAAATGAAAATGAGTTGATATATGAAAGAAATAAAGTGATTAACTTGAAACAAGAAACATATGGTCATATTACATGTCTTGTAAGATCTTCGCACATATAGTAAAGAAGGGATAGCAAAGGCCTTCGCATTTCCATCCCTTATATAGATAGAGAGGAAGGCTAGAGCTTTAGATTTTTTCATATTGTCAAAGAGTTGAACAATGATTTTCTTTTGTGTTGTTAAAAGATTTGAATAAAGAAAATAGACGAGATTTTCTTTTGTGTTGTTAACGATTTGAATAAAAAAAATAGACGATGAGTTTCTAATTGAATTGATCAAGTCATTTGGCTCCCCTTTCATTAGGTTACTAATTTCTTGATTTTCTGACACTTGATAGATGTCAACCCCATACATGGTCTTACGATTTTACAGTGACATGTGTTTTTGGTGAACACTTATAAATGATATTTTATCTCCATTATACATGGTCTTACGATTTTATAGTGACATGTGTTTTTTATGAACACTTGTTGCTTATAAATGATCGTTTATCTCCATTTAATGTCTCACTTAATTAATCTTTCATTACTTTCAATATCCAGAATAAATTAAAACTCACAAAATGATTTTTTATTTGTCTTAATATTAAATATTCCGAACTAAATTTAATTTGTCAAAACAACTAGTACTATTTGAGACTAGAGGGTGTATTTGATTTTTGTCACTTTACTCCTTTAATGGTCAATTAAATTAATTTTTTAGTCATGGTTAATTTTCTTAATTTTTGAGAAACTTTCACATATAACAAACATAAAAATCATATTTGTATGTTATAGCTTATAGTTTTGCATAATTACACTTCATAGCAAATTTTATGTTTGCTATGGAGCTTTTTGATTTGTATAATTCGCTAGAAACATCCAATTTTTTATACAAATTGTTCTGTTTTGTATAAATTCATTTATACATTGTAATTTGTATAATAAGATCTGAATTTGTATAATTATAAGTGTATAGGATAAAAATATACGTATTTGTATTTGTATATACACTTTTTTCTCGTTTTATACAAACACAAATGTTTATGTATAAAATGGCTAATTGTATACCGAAAATGGCTAATTGTATAACGAATCAGATGGCAAAAAAATGGGATGTTTGCTGCGAATTACAATTAAAATAAACTATGGCTATAACATTTAATTTGAATTAATAGTTTGCTATTTCATATAATTTTCCCTTTTTTTTTTATAGAATTTTGAAAATGAAAACTAAATTATATCTTGGAGTATTTATTTTTCACCTGTCTGACTGATTGAATGCATCCTTTAAATGAGATGATCATTGCTGCAAGTTCCCTTAAAACTTCTCCAATATTCAAATACTTCTCCCATGGATAAAAAAATCCAAATTTTCCATGCCAAGGTTCCCACTTTGCAAAATTTGCCTGAAATATTTCACATTTTTTAATTATTATAACAAAAATAAAATATATCCAAGATAATGGATTTCCTAGTAAGATTTTAACTTTAGTATAGAGCGAGTAATTGTTGATTATTATTATTATACCAATGACTCATCACTAGACTTGGAGTGCATCACTGATTTGCATCCACTGATGTCAATTGTTGCCTTTTTTTCCTTATCATTGGCTATCACAAAATATTCCTCTAAGCACCCTGAAATTATTAATTAGAATAAACACATTAAATAAACGAGTTTAATTATTCTATAAAATATAAATTATTGATCTAATTAAAAATAACTACATGTAACTGTTTATAATAAGTTGAATTAGCAATCGGAAAAAAGATATTTTGATAGTGTAAAAATTCTTTATATCGTTTTAAAACCACTAGCAATAATTAAGATACTATTAGGAAATTTTATCAAAATTATATTATTAATTATGTAGATTTTGTCATGACTTAATTATAGCATTGTATATTTGTATTTGTTCTTCTTTCTCTTTTATCTTAAGGAATTTGATAACACCAAAGGACCCGTTTCTTGACGATAAAAATTATTTACTTCCTCCGTTTCAAAAAGAGTGGCCTAGTTTGACTTGACACGGAGTTTAAGAAAATAAAAATCTTGTGGTTCTTAAATAAAGTTATGTCAAATGTACAAAATTACTCTTTAATCTTGTGTCCTTAAACATGTCAGGTGGAAAGGTGAAATTAAAATGTTACCAAAAAAAGAGAAAGGTCAATCTTTTTGAAACATACTAAAGAGAAAAGTGAGTTATTCTTTTTTAAACAGAGGGAGTACTTTTTTTTTGAAATATTTTATTTTATTTTATTTCAAAGTTAGTGTTTTGTCGTAAAATGTCCAAATTCAATTTTGAAGTTATATTTCAAATTTAGAAAATAACTTATAACTTGTTTTCCGACTCACTTCTCACTTTTAAAGTACTACATTGAAGCATGAACATTGTTTCAAATATATCAACTCCAACTCTATATATTCCAGAAAAGAGTGAAAAATATTTGAAATCTACGACGAAAC
>NW_006240007.1:0-749 GCF_000226075.1 Solanum tuberosum
AAGGAAAAGGTACCGAGATTACCGTTTGTGGGGCAACGAACTAGGACAACGAGCAGAGGACGATGATTTTTCCACTACGAGAAACTTGAACACGAACGATAGTTGAGGAACTGGGCAGAAGTCCTAGCAGTTCTCAATTCAGGAGCGTATTTCGAGTGTATTGCTACTTGTTCCTAAAGGTTGTTCTCTGTATTTCTGCCAAGAAAACTTGCCTTGTATTTTTGTTCAAAAAATGAATGAACAGAAGAGATGATTATATAGGGGAAATTAGGGTAGATTTCGGGGGGAATCGGGTAGAAATTTGGGGCCAATTCCTAATTCAAAAATTCAAATTCCTTCACCAATTCGGACAAACATCTTTTCCTTGGGGTTTTGACTCATTCCAAAAGGGAAAAGGGGGACGGAGCGCGTGCCTGCTGCTGGTACAAATTGGAAAGGGACGGGAGGAAGACGACACAGCGATTGGACCTCGCGATTCTGGGTTGAGTCGCTACTGGACTGCGCTGCTTCGGGTCGATTTTCTGAGCTGCTGAACGCGATTCACAGCCGGACTGGGTTTGGTTTCGATTTTGGGTTCGATTCCGGGCTTCACGATTTGCTTCGCTTCTGGGTTTTTCGCACTGGTTTCAATCGCAATCGAGGAAGAAGATGAGTATTGGATATTGTTGTACGTTGTATGTATGTTGCTGGGAATGGGTATTGTATTAGAATGAAAGTGGGCTGCTGATGTAGTTTTAGGAATTTAGAAA
>NW_006240007.1:1298-6280 GCF_000226075.1 Solanum tuberosum
TAATTTGTATTGTAGAGGTCCAAAATTGGGTGTCAACACATGTATTATACTGCACAACATAATAATTGAGAATGAACGTGATCTCAATGCACCAATTCAAGATGCCGTAGAGGCTCCAACTCCAACTATAGAAATGGTGGTAGATGAAAATCTCCGATTTGAACAATTTTTAGCTAGACATAAAAAAATTAAGGACAAAAATGCTCATTTTGAACTCCGTAATGCATTAATAGAGCATTTATGGGAGCAACATAATAATTTTAAAAATTGAGTGTTTTATGTAATTGTATGTCACTTTTATTTGAATTTGTCCCCTAATTTATTTATTACATTATATTTTCTTGCAATTTATGTTATTTAAAAATTTAGAATAAAATATAATTTCATATCACATTAAAAATTATATAAAGTAATTATTTGGAAAAAAATGATTTATATTATGAAATAAGAAAATAAGAATGAAATAGAAATAATAATATAATATTGAGGAGAGAGTAAAATAGAGAATTGAGTTAGAGTTGGTTATCTGAAAAAATAGAAAACTCTATATTTAAAGAGTAAAATAGAGAATTGGGTTGGAGATTGCTAATGACATCTTCACATCACCACATATGTTATATAAATAAAAATAATGCTATTTTAAGTAGACCCAATCATTTTTTTAAGTCTCTGTTTTGTATTCTTATTTTAAAATGTAAGTTGACTGAGTTTTTAGTTAGGTCTTTGTTTTGTATTCTTATTTTAAATGCAAATAGGCAGGGGCGGATCCACGTGCACCAAACAAACGAGCACCTATTAATTATTTTAAATGCAAATAGGCAGGGACGGATCCACGTGCACCAAACAAACGAGCACCTATTAATTCCGACGTAAATTTATATATTTATACAGAATTTTTTCTAAAATGGTTATATTAAAGTATTAGTCTCCAATGAATGAAAAGTTTGTTGGGTGCTTTGCTGAGGCATATTCGGAGGTGATTTTGTGGGTTCACGTGAATTCATGCTCCACTCTCTAAATTATATATATTGGTGTTATATTTTTAAAAAATATTTATATATAGATGTGTGAACCCATGTTTAAAGTACCATATAAAAATTCGATAATAATTGAGTGCACCTCTCTAAGTGAGGATAGAAATTTAAATCTTATATTTATATTATTTTTTTGAGTAACTCCTCTCCAAGTAGTTATCAGTAACACTTTTGACGTTTCAACTCATTTTTCTTTTATTTTTTGCTTTAATCTTTCAAAGTTCAATAGTGTTGCATTGAAAATTCCTAAGAAAATTTATATAATTAAATCAATTGTGTATATCAAAATTTAAAACTAGTAATATTAAATATTTTGGACCTATATTTTTAAAATTTAACGGTTCATATTAAGAACCTAAAGGTCAAAGCAATCAAATTTATATCTTAGCTGCAATTTTTCATAATAGTGCATCCATCCTGGATACGCCTCTGGACTGCTTTGGTTTGGAATTGTAATGGTTTCTTCTTTTGATCCAATACATTCTTTGTGTATTTACTTTATATTTCATTTAAAATTTTGTAATATTTTGTGATAAATGATCAGTCTTCTTTTGTTTTTTCTTGAGAATTTTTGGCCGGTTAAGAAATCTCACAAGGTTAATTCACTTTTTCTTAGAAATGGAGAGTTTTTAACTATAACATTTAGTTAAACACTTTTACAATTATACTACTATGTAATTTATGGTAAATTTATATTTTAAAAGCAAGCATCCACAAATTTAAAATCTTGAATTCGTCAAGGAGTTTACAAGTCAAATAGTTAAGCCAAATCAAACTAACGAACCAAGTCAAATCGAAGAATAAAAACTCAAACTTGTGGTTTGGTTTAGTTGGTTTAGCATTGAAAGAAAAAATGACTATTGATTTGGTTTGGTTTGGTATTAACAGGTTAAAAAAGATCAAGTTTCTATATCTCCACGAGATAGTGATAAAATTTACGTACAAACTACACTCCGATCTCATTAGTGGGATTCCACTGAATATGTAATTGTTGTTTTGTTAATATATTTTAAATTAATTTATAATTTTCAATGCTTAGATATATAATTTCAAATTTGAGATTGTAAACATATTATTTTGTATTTAAATTGAAAGTTACAATCTACTTCATAAGTATTTTATTCACTCGAAAGTTCACCACTGTATCTGACATATCTCCTTTTATTTGCTTACAAATATGATACTAGTATTTTTTTGGTTTTTCTAACTAGTAGCTAGCAATGAGATCTTCACATCACCAAAGTTGTGTATAAATAATGTAGTGGAATATGTTGTACGGCTCTGTTTTGATAATGTGAAATGAAATTATAATATGAAATCATATGAAATGAAGTTAAAATTTTATTTAGATATACAATTTGAATTTTTATACACTATCACAAAGTTATTCTAAAAAAATATAATATTTATTTTATTGAACTTTAGTTAAGTAAAAAAAAAAAAGTAAAATTGAACTTGAGTTGTAGTATGCTACTTTTTAATAAAATGAAACATGATCAATATCATTAGTAACTATATCATTATGTTCATATTCTGTGAATATTTCATAACTTTTTTGGTATTCACACAAAAAAAAATACAGATATAAAATGGTGAAATTTTCTTTTATAAAATATAAACTTGTGTGTTAATTTTTGTATTTAAAAAATATAAAATCATGATATGAAATTCTCAATTAAATGTTTTTAAAAAATTTTGGAATTTCACCGTTTGATTTGAAATCATGAAATAAAATCACTTATCCAAATACTAATTTTAAATCACGAGATAAATTATATGTCCAAACGCTTAATAAGTTGACCAAGTTTTTTTCAAGTCTTTGTTCTTTTTTTAATAGCGATGAGTCTTCACATCATCATGTCCTTTTTTATTCAGACTCATAAATATGTACACATGACTGCAAACACATGTCCTTACTCCTTTAATTAATAAGAGTTGTGATAGAGTAATAAATATTCATTTATTCTTAATCAAATGTCATAAATTCAAATCCTTCTAAATAGAAAGTCACACTTGTGAGTATTTTATCCCTTAATATAAAAACAATTCGACGATCAAGCTCTAATATGAAAATCATACATTACGTGGAAACCCAAAAAAAAAATACACATGTCATTTCCTTTTCTACTCTTGACTCATTGCCAAAATAATGGATTCCAAGTAGATAATTTAAATAGCAACATGTGAATAGGTTGAGAAATGAGTTTATTGCAGTTGGTGAAGTTATGATATTTATATTTGGCACGATACATAAATATGGTGTTTTATTTTATATTTGTCTTCTAATTTTTAGTGTGCTCAAGTAGACATTTGTATAAAGTTAAACAAATAAATACATACATTCTATCAGTGTGATGAATTCATAAATTTTATATCATGAGGCTTAATTATTTTTAGTTTTAAAATTGCTATATAGAGTAGGTGCTTAGTTAATATATTTGAATGAATTATTAGATATTGTACACAAATAGTAGTGTTCGTCACAAAAAGCAATGGGTGCTTAAGCACCCAAAGTCCATAACCTACGTCCATCGTTGCGTTCTACGTACGTGGCACCCTATATGGTAATTTACATCATATGTGGTGTCCTACGTGCATTATGCAACATAGAAGTCATGTGTTTACTTACTCAACTTTATACAAGTATATAATTACATATAAGTATATAGTTAATACATAAATACTGAATATCATACTAAAGTATATAGTTACATAAACAACATAATTTATTTCTACTTTCTTTTGAATATACATTTCTACATGTGTAATGTGTTACTATGATTCAATCGAGATCTTTTCTAAATTGTCGAAGTCATAGTACTCTATTATATGAGTATATATTAGTCGAAATTTAACAAACTATGATTAACAATTTATATACTGCAAAAAATATCAAAATCGAACTTCAAAATAGTGAACCATACCATTCAAGGAATATTTTTTTAATATAAAAAATCATTTCCTAATAATAAATCTGTTTCCAGTTTATCATAAGCAAATAATTTATTTATAGAAACAATCTTTGATCCTAGGATTATTTCTACCTTTTCTTTTGATTTTGAAAGTTTTTCTTTATCTCCTGTGATTCCAATCATAGAGATGTTATTTCTATTTAGATCCCAATCTTTTATTAAAAAAGATTTTGCTAAACTTGCTTCAAAACCATTGTCTATTTGACAACATGTTGTTAATTTTGTATCATAGAAAGTTATTTCTATGAATACTGATACTTTGAAAATTGTTTCTTTATATATAAAAGTTGTTTTTATCGTAGTTAACATACTGTCAATGGGAAACCAAAAAAATGTTGGAGTTATTAAATGGATGGTTCTTGAATATTAAAATATAAAAGTTGATGACGTCGTAGTCCTCGCTATATATTAAAAAATAGTGAAAATAAGAATTGAATTTAAAATCATGAAATAAAATTATATGAGATAAAGTTGAAGTTTTATTTAAATATGTAATTTGAATTTTTATACACTATCACAAAGTTATTCTAAAAATAAAATTGAATCTGAGTTGTAGTGTACTATATTTTTAATAAAATTGAACATGATCAATATCATTAGTAACTATATCATCATGTTTATATTCCTTGAATATTTCATCACTTCTTTGGTATTCTTGAAAAAAAAAGATATAAAATGGTGGAATTTTCTTTTATAAAATATAAATTTGTGGGTTAATATTTGTTAATAAAAAATATGAAATCATGATATGAAATTCTCAAAATATTTTTTAAAGAAAAATGGAATTTCAGCTCATGATTTGAAATCATGAGATAAAATTATTTATTTGAATAATAATTTTTAAATCACGAGATAAAACTATATGTCCAAATGCTTAAAATTGACCTAGTTTTTTAGGCATAATACATAAACATGACATTTAACATTTTCAGCGGACAACTATGACCTCCAACTTTGAGTGTGCACAAGTAGACAC
>NW_006240007.1:6557-10335 GCF_000226075.1 Solanum tuberosum
AAGTCTTTGTTTTTTTTTTAATAGCGATAAGTCTTCCTTTTGATTCATACTCGTAAATGTCTACACACAACCGCAAACACATGTCCTATCCTTTCGCCAATAAGGATTGTGGTGGAGTGGTAACTAATCCTTCACTCTTAATCAATAGTCTCAAATTCGAGTCCCTCTAAATAGAGAGTCACCTTTGGTAGGAAATATTTTATCCCTCAACATATAATTTTTGGTATAAATTAAAATTTAATCGAATTTTAATATGAAAATCGTAGATTGTGTGAAAAACCAAAAATAAAAAAATACACATGTCCTTTCCTTTTCTACTCAGCCTCAAAAATGTCCCCTCCAAATAGTGTCATTGGACGCATATCCAAAATAATGGATTCCAAGTAGATATTTTAAGGGATAAGGCATAAGTAATCTCTAAATTATGACCGAAATTTTAGAGACACATCTTAATTAAATTTAAGTTCTATTACTCTCCGAATTCATTTTTTTTGTAATTTTATACACCTTTTCTCACATGACACATTAATTTCGTGACTCTACATAGGTGAGGCGCGTGAGAGAATTTGTGCCTTGGTCCATATTTTAAGGAGTAACATGTGATTGGGTTGAAATATGAGTTCATTGTAGTTGGTGAAGATATGATGTTTGTAATAACTTTATATATAATGTTGACCCAGTCTTTGTCGAAGTCTTAGTCCTCGCTATATATTAAAATAGTGGCAGCAGGAGTACTTTTTTTGTTTGATTTGTTCTTAAATTGATAATTTTCAGTTACATTTCATATTTAGATATATATAATTAGATATATCTATTTAGTATATATCTGAAATATATTTATTTGGACACTTTGAATATATGTATCTAGGTATAAAAAATGGCAAAAACTATAATAGAGCTAATGAGATTTGTATTATTAATTTATTATATATATACGGCATAATACATAAACATGACCCTTAACTTGGCTTCAGCGGATAATTATGCCCTCCAACTTTGAGTGTGCAGAAGTAGACACTTCAACTTCTATGAAATTGAATAAGTAGACACACGTGTCCTAAATGACATAATACACATAGGACGCCACGTAGGACACAAATTTGTCATGTAGGATGCATGCCATGTAGGACGAATGTGTCTATTTGTTCAATTTAATACAAGTTTAAGTGTCTACTTGTGCACACCCAAAATTAAAGGTCATAGTTGTCGGCTGACGCCAAGTTAGGATATTGTGTATGTATTATGCCTATATATATAAATATAAAGTTTTGATCAAGTCACCAAGTGCATGGCACCCTCTCTCTTACACATAGATCCGCCCTTGGCTCTATTAGAAATTACCACGAGCTTCACATTTTAAAATTTTTTGGCAACAAATACGAATTTAATTCAATATCATTGTTCATTTTTGTGACTAAGAAAATCATTGAATCAATTTTTCGAACTAAAAAAAGATCATCTTAAAAAATTAGCTAAAGATCAATTCAATTTATAACCGAATAGTCATTTTTAAAATTTTCTTTTTTTTTATGTCCAAAGGACTTATAATATTGGGAAAATTGTATAAAATAGCAAACTATTAATTCAAATAAAATGTTATAGCCATAGTTTATTTTAAATGTAATTCGCAGCAAACATCTCATTTTTTGCCATCTGATTCGATATACAATTAGCCATTTTCGGTATACAATTAACCATTTTATACATTTCGGTATAAAATGTATAAAATGTGTTTGTGTTTGTATAAAGAGAGAGAAAAACGTATATACAAGTACATATATTTTCGTCTTATACACTTATAATTATACAAATACAAATCTTATTATACAAATTACAATGTATAAATGAATTTATACAAAACTGAACAATTTGTATAAAATTGAATGTTTGTAGCGAATTATACAAATCAAAAGCTCCATAGCAAACATAAAATTTGCCATGGAGCGCAATTATGCAAACTATAATTTTAACATACAAATATGATTTTTATATTTGCAATATGTGAAAGTTGCTCTATAATATTTCGTTGCTTTGCACTTTTATTTATATTCTTCTTCCAAGACTTAAAAGTGATTTTGTTTGAGCATCTCTAGTTGTTGGTAATCCTAATCATATCGAATCCCTTTTTCTTCAATCATATCCTTATATCACTAGTGAAGGAAAATATCACTTGGGGACAATAATTGAGTCAACGATTGTTTAAGTGATTCTCAATTTTTGAGTAATATATCATATAGAATAAAGTTTAATATTCTTTTCGTACCAATTTATGTGACACCTTTTAACTTTAGAAATTCAAATAAGTTCTTCTTTAATCATAATTTTTTATATCTTTTAAGTCCTTCCTATCTAAGGTCATTCTCTGTTGTTCTTATAGTTAGCTGAAGTTGCATATTCTATGTAATCATCTCCCCTAGCTCTTCGGCCTATAACTACCTCTTATCTCAACCTCTCACACCTACTCAGTAGTGACGTATCCTTATACTTCCTCTTCACATATATAAAACATCTTAGGCTCATTTTTCTCATATTTTCCGTCATGAGGGTCATTCCCACCGTATCCCATATAACTAAATTTGTTCTTAATTTATGTATACACATTCATCTAAGCATCTTCATCTTCTGAACGTGGACATTCTTGACTAACCAATATTTTGTCTCATACAATAGTGTTGGTCTAACCATCACAGGTTAGCCTCTTTTTCACTCACCCCACTATAATATGGTGTGTGACATTATCGTCAATTTTCTCATCTCCTTGAATTATGAACTCAAGACACTTTAAGCTTTCTCTTATTGATATGAATAGTGCATCGATCTTCACATTCCACCTCTGCATCATATGTTGCGTCACTGATCTTCCATTTCATGCACTTTGTTTTAGTCCTACTAATCTGAAACTTTTAGATTCTAGGATCTTTTTCCAAACTTCTAACTTATCATTAACTCCTATGTGCATCTCATAGATCAAACTAAAAGTTGATCTCCACTATTATAACCGTATCACAATCAGAAAGTGTTCCAACAAATTTTAGCTACATTATACATGTCCTTAAAAACTCTTACTCAATCAATTTTAACTAAATTTATATCCAAATTCCAACTAAAGGTTTGGGCTCATAATTTGGTAGTTAGATAAGAAATATGCTATTTATTTTCGTATAATTTATACAACACTTGATAGATAAGTTATTCATGTATATAATTAATACAAACACTTGGTTGACAATTTAGATATCCATATAAATAATATATGTATAAGTTATGAGAATGTTCGTATTATTTTATATACAATAAAAGATGTAATAATTAATACATGTATAACTAATACATAAATAACTAATCTTTGCCAAACTAATATCTACATAAAATGATATATAAATTCACTCATAACTATTCTCTACATTACTTTTACCTATATAACTCTAATCAACTACCAACCGATCATTAAGATGTAGAAATATTACTTGTTTTAGCCATTTAGAAACTTTGGATTATCATACAATGTATAATTAACGATTATCAAAAAGTGTCTTGTCCTATTGGGTCAACTAATACAAACAATAGAGTCAGTCCACAGAAAAATATAAATATATAAACGTATCGAAATTGCAAAGAAACTACCTTAACATCGAAAGGCCGTCACCCACTAGACTAATGGTATCCATGAAACTAATTTCCACATTGTTGAGGACATAATATGTCCATTCAACTTTACGATTTAGAGTTTGATATATTTTTCATTATAAAAATGACTTACATATTATTTCTATTCTAA
>NW_006240007.1:11755-17212 GCF_000226075.1 Solanum tuberosum
AGAGAGAGGAGAGAGGCGAGCGATA
Organism: Solanum tuberosum; assembly: GCF_000226075.1. Taxonomy (NCBI): domain Eukaryota; kingdom Viridiplantae; phylum Streptophyta; class Magnoliopsida; order Solanales; family Solanaceae; genus Solanum; species Solanum tuberosum. The sequence continues at coordinate 11,781 of NW_006240007.1, forward strand.
TTGAGAGAGGGAGGAGAGTGAAGATAGACAAATTGTATATGTATATATGTAAAATTGTATATGTATATCTGTCAGATAATTATAAATATGTAATTTGTATACATATATATTTGTATATCTGGCAAGCGAGATTGGGGAGGAGAGAGATGATTGAGATTGGGAGAGGGAGGAGAGAGGGCAGAGAGTGGAATTAAGGTGAATTATATTTGTATATCTGTCATATAATTGTATATGTATATGTATAATTTGTATTTGTATATGTATAAGAGAGGAGAGAGGAGAGAAGCGAGAGAGAGGAAGAGAGGAGAGAGGTGCACGTAATTATAGCTAAAATTGAGCTACGAGTGGTAATTAATGGAAACTATAACTATACTAGCTAATTAACTTGTATATATTTGTTTATCTGTGTAATATCCCCTATATTATATCTTACCTTTAGAATTTTTATTTTTTTTGATTTTCCACCCGATATTGGAAGCTCACATTGGAGCCTAAACTAAATCCAAAACGCACACTGAAGGACCTATTCGAGAGTGACGCTCCGAACAAAATAGAATAACCACAAAGACTTGTTGAACAATTCAGTCAACTATATAAAAAAAAAAAATCCTTTTCCGCATATTGCACTTTATATACTGAAAACCTGAACAGCTCATCGCCATTAGCTGAATAAAAAAAATACTTGTTCTCTTTAAAATTATCCTCTGGTATTTCTTAATCAACAAGGAGAAATGGCAGATACAGTGGTGAACTTTCTGGTGGAGAATTTGCTGCAGCTATTAAGCGAAAATGTGGCGTTAATTAAAGGAGCAGATGATGAATTCAATAATTTATTGGAAGAAGTTCAACGCCTAAAAGCGTTCCTTGATGATGCTTCGAAATATCACAGCGATAGCAAACAATGGGATCAATTGGTTAAAGATATTCAAAAAACAGTACATAAAGCTGAAGATGTAATTGATAAATTTCTGGTTCAATCGAAACAGCATCGAGAAAAGGGTAAAGTTGGAAGATTTTTTGATAAAGTGAGTCATATCGGCACTGTTAGGGATCTTGCAACTGAGATTAAAGGGATTCATGATAAGGTGAAAAAGCTTCGGGAAAATAATCAACAAGCTTTTCAGCCTAGACCAGTTCTTGAGCTCCCTAAAAAAGGCGTGCAGGAGCAGGTTTGACTCAATTTCGAAACCTTTATTACTCTCTTTTAATATATACTAGTTAGTTTGATTTGAAATATGAGAAATAATTTACATAAATTTTAAATTCATGGAGTGGTTTTTAGTTATAGTTTCATGACTTTAGGTTGTAAACAACTTGGAAACATAGGTGCAATAAGAATTGCAGAAACATGGCATTGACGGAAGTGATCTACGGACCGTAGGTCCATTCACGGTCCGTAGGTGATGACTGTAGATCAGCAGGCAAGGGATTGAGGACAATTCAGGGAAATCTGACCAAGTGTGGAACCACGGTGTCCATTGACGGTCCGTAGATTGATCTACGGACCGTACTGTTGATCCGTAGATTGATCTACGGACCGTACTGTTGATCCGTAGAGTGATACTGTGAGGGTTCCAGTACCTGAATTTTTTTAAGATTCTAAGTGTGGAACTACGGAGGGGATCGACGGTCCGTAGAATCGATCTACGGACCGTACCTCTAGTCCGTCGATTGCTTCTGAGGAAGCTGACTATTTTTGGGGTCCTCCTTTTTCTCCCAGCTCTAAACCCTCCCAAAACAAAGGTTTCAGCCCATACACTTGGAAGCACAAAATCCCTCAACATACCATAGATTACAACTCAAATACACCACCAAATCACATCCCTCACCAAACAAGGATTTCAACAACACAACCACAAAGATTTTTAACAAACCAACAACACAAGTAACAACATCAATAATTCAACCAATCTTTTTCTCAATAACAAATAAAAGATGAGTTTGGCATGTGGGGGAAAGAACCAACCACACTATGAGCTCACATACCTCAAAAGGGATCACCTCCGACGATTTCCACAACGGAAACTCCTTGATCTCCTCTTCTCTTCTCCTTCTCCTCTTCTTCACTCTCAAGCCATAGTTCTCACTCTTTCAAAATGGAACAAAAAGATCCACATATCAGCCTAACACAACAATATATCCTTAAAAGAAATAGCTAGGGAAAAGATCAAAATGCCCTTAATGATTCCCGGACGGATTTCCTTGTCAACTGCCCAACTTTCAAAGGGCCATAACTCGCTCATACGAACTCGGAATTGAGCAAACTCAGCGGCGTTGGAAAGATCATTCCACAAGCTTCACAACCATAACTGGAACTAATCCTAACTCATCCTGAGCCGGAAGTTATGACTGCTCAAAGTTGGACAAAAATCACTGATTTCCACACTTAGCCAATTTTCCAGATTTTCAAATCCTTTCCAAAAATGAAAATTTTCAAATTCTAAGCCTCTTCTTAGCTATTTCAAATGGTCGGATGTTACAAAACTGATAACAATTTTGATTTTGTAAAATCATTTTTTACACGTGGTCAATTATGATTCAACCTCATCATTAATGAAAGGGAAAAACTCAAATATTTCATCAGTTAAAAGTAGTTCATCTATGTTATTTCCGTTTGAGAAAAGATTCATTCATGTCATTATTTGTAAACTGATAACAATTTTGATTTTGTAAAATCATTTTTTACACGTGGTCAATTATGATTCAACCTCATCATTAATGAAATCTTCTTTTTTAAAAGGGAAAATGCTCAAATATGTCATCAAACTTTGAGAAAAGACTCATATTTATGTCATTTCAGTCAATAAATTAAATACCATATTTGATTATTTTCTTAAAAAATATATGTGATCTACTTTTATAACAAGAATATATTATTGAGAAAATTTCGCAAATAGCTATTAAAATAAATTTAATTAGGCTTATAGCTATATATAATTTGCTAATTATGATTCATAGCTATATGTTAGAGAGAGGAGAGAGGCGAGCGATATTGAGAGAGGGAGGAGAGTGAAGATAGACAAATTGTATATGTATATATGTAAAATTGTATATGTATATCTGTCAGATAATTATAAATATGTAATTTGTATACATATATATTTGTATATCTGGCAAGCGAGATTGGGGAGGAGAGAGATGATTGAGATTGGGAGAGGGAGGAGAGAGGGCAGAGAGTGGAATTAAGGTGAATTATATTTGTATATCTGTCATATAATTGTATATGTATATGTATAATTTGTATTTGTATATGTATAAGAGAGGAGAGAGGAGAGAAGCGAGAGAGAGGAAGAGAGGAGAGAGGTGCACGTAATTATAGCTAAAATTGAGCTACGAGTGGTAATTAATGGAAACTATAACTATACTAGCTAATTAACTTGTATATATTTGTTTATCTGTGAAATATCCCCTATATTATATCTTACCTTTAGAATTTTTTTTATTTTTTATTTCCATCTGATATCCGGAGCCAACATTGGAGCCTAAACTAAATCCAAAACGCACACTGAAGGACCTATTCGAGAGTGACGCTCCGAACAAAATAGAATAACCACAAAGACTTGTTAAACAATTCAGTCAACTATAAAAAATAAAAAAAAATAAAAATCCTTTTCCGCATATTGCACTTTATATACTGAAAACCTGAACAGCTCATCGCCATTAGCTGAATAAAAAAAAACTTGTTCTCTTTAAAATTATCCTCTGGTATTTCTTAATCAACAAGGAGAAATGGCAGATACAGTGGTGAACTTTCTGGTGGAGAATTTGCTGCAGCTATTAAGCGAAAATGTGGCGTTAATTAAAGGAGCAGATGATGAATTCAATAATTTATTGGAAGAAGTTCAACGCCTAAAAGCATTCCTTGACGATGCTTCGAAATACCACAGCGATAGCAAACAATGGGATCAATTGGTTAAAGATATTCAAAAAACAGTACATAAAGCTGAAGATGTAATTGATAAATTTCTGGTTCAATCGAAACAGCATCGAGAAAAGGGTAAAGTTGGAAAAATTTTAGATAAAGTGAATCATATCGGTATTGTTAGGGATCTAGCAACTGAGATTAAAGGGATTCATGATAAGGTGAAAAAGCTTCGAGAAAATAATCAACAAGCTTTTCAGCCTAGACCAGTTCTTGAGCTCCCTAAAAAAGGCGTGCAGGAGCAGGTTTGACTCAAATCCGAAAACTTTATTACTCTCTTTTAATATATACTAGTTAGTTTGATTTGAAATATGAGAAATAATTTACATAAATTTTAAATTCATGGAGTGGTTTTTAGTTATAGTTTCATGACTTTAAATATCACGGATATTTGTGTAAAGTGTATATTTATTTTGAGTAAAAAATTAATGATTAATGAAAGAAATGTTTCAGTTATAAACATTCTAATGCTCCCCTCACATTAAATTTTCAAAAAAGAAGAAGAATGAAATTTATGAATATTAGTAATATTTACTAGGTATTTATTTTTATTTTAAATGAAAATTTAACATTATTTAATTAACAGTATTTAAAAAATAATTGTTCACAAATATTGAATCCGTAAACATCATTTTTCCTAACTAGTATTATAAATTTTGGATTTACTCTTCTTTTTTTTTGTAAAATAAACAGAAGTTTTAATATACTAGTGCCAATAATTGTGAGTCAAAATATTCCCTCAACCCCACCCCAAAAAGACTAGGCAATCAATGTGTCCACAAATATCATCTATTCACATTGGTAACCACATATATCACTTGTCACAAGCAAACAACAGTTGGACTATAATAACTAGGAAATAATAATAATAATTATATTCTCTATTTGTGTTTTATGCAAAATAATTTAAATTGATACGATATTCAAGAAATAATAAGAAATTATGATTTTACAGGTAGCATTTGTCTGGTTGTTTTCTTTAGTGTTTGGAACCTAAATAAACCATAAAAAGATAAAAGAGACCAAAATAAGCTATTATTTTAGTAAGTAACTAAAGTAGGCTTAATGGAAGAAAAAATTTCATTTTATGTAATATTCCAAATGTTTTCTGTTAGTCTCATAACGTGTATATTTTAATATATAACGGAACTATTTCTTACACTTTGTAAAGTCTAAGTTTTTCTTACACTTTATAAAGTGGAAGCAAAAATTTTGTTTTACAAAGAAGAATATTTTTCACGTTCTCTTTATGAAGCTTTTGCAATGTTTGTCATACAATTATATTGATTTGACATATCATTAAATGGAAAAAAATTATTACATTATGTATTTTTATTTTTTTATTTTGAAAACTCCTCCGAGCTCTATTTAAGGACGTTCAAACATAGTACCTTCAACATCTTTAGTCTTCTATTTTTCTTCATTTCAATCACAAAAAAAATGTCTTTTAAACCAAAAGTTAGAGTTTCAATTTATTGGGATGGTGAAATTATACATGACGAAAATATCG